>NW_004797430.1:778887-784787 GCF_000002075.1 Aplysia californica | reverse complement strand
CAGACAGACAGACAGACAGACAGACAGACAGACAGACAGACAGACAGACAGACAGGCTAAAACGATAGGAAACAATACACCTGTTCTTCAATACCATCTAAATTGCGATGGTCTCTGCAGACAGAAGGGACTGTGGGGTAGCAAGGGTCAATGCTCTGTGCTCAAACATCTGCAGTAGATGACCAATAAAAAGAAATGCACTCGGTATAAAGAAAGCAGTCAGACATTATCCATATTATTATTATTAAATTTCGACCTTTCAGTTGCATTAAGAATGAAATGGATGTAAAGTAGGAAAAATTAGGAATATGGATTGAAACGAAGGGAACAAAGATAATAAACAAAAAGAAATAGTGATTCCTATCAAGATTTTGGGGAACAGGACATGGCTAATATGACCGTAAATTGCTAGAAACATACTTAAAAATTAACCCTATCAGAATAATATTGTAGCCCAGGGGTACTGCAAGAGAAGATTAAGAAATCCTTCTCTAAGAATGATAACATTGGTCATTGTTATAATGCTCGACGTTGTCTTTTATTTCTTTTTTAACCTTTCTGCAATTTTACCTTCCAGGGCTCTACTAACGTCAACATTACGGGTGGTTGGAGGACGCTGCTGATAGATCCTACTTCTTTACTTTCCCTCTGCTATGTCTGTCCATCTGTCTTATTTTTTCTCAGCTCTAATACATGACTATTACTATGTCGATGTGCATCTCTTGACTTAAACAAAGAAACGATAACTTTGACATTTATTTTCTGTCCCCAGTTTGTGTTCCCTTTTATCACAGGTGTGGCCATAGCCTACAGGAAACAACTGGCAAATGTAAGTAGCTGTAAGCTTGATTTTTTTCTTTTTTTTTTTTCTTTTGTTCTTTTCGGAAAACTGAATTTTGGATTTATGAAGGCCATTGGCCTTTATGGGAAATTATAGGGTGGAATTGAATTATTAAAATTTTAAATGTTATTTAAGAAAGTTGTTTTAGAATGAAAATATATATTTACACCGAATTTTAAATATTTTAACATTTTAAGATCCAACCACTGACCCGAGCCCAGCCGTACAGTGAACTGTTGCGAATAAAACTAAATTTTGTTTCGCGCGCTCATATATGCATTTGCGAGCGCCGTAAAACCCCATACTCAAAAAAAAAAAAAAAAAAAAGGAAGGTGACACTGATCTAGTTATAATGTTCTGCAAAGTAATCCACAAATTATGCCTTTGGGCGTTTCAAAACCGAATGGAAAAGTGTAGTTTACCTGTATATTATGTGCTGTTCTTTTGTAAAAATCATATTACCTCTTCATGTTCTTTATGATTTTAAGAAGGGCCTTCTTGTACTTTAATGGATGATAGAGAGTGTCCAAAACACACACACACACACACACACACACACACACACACACACACACACACACACACACACACACACACACACACCCAGCACGTGCGCGCTCACACATACAAACACACACATTAACAAATAAACACTTACGCAAAAATAAACACACACACAATCACACACAGGCAAACACGCAAACACGCAAACACATGCACACACACACACGGACTCACACACGGACTCACACACGGACTCACACACGAACGCACACTTACTCACTCACACACACACACACACACACACACACACACACACACACTCACACACTCACACACTCACACAAACACACCGCACGCGCACGCGCGCGCGCGCACACACACACACACACACACACACACACACACACACACACACAAACATACACAAACACCTGGGCTCCTGACTCTTTCTGCAGCCTTTCTAATGCTACTCCCTGGCTACTTCTTACTGTTGTCTTTCAGCCACACCCTTGATATTCTGGTTAGAAAGATCTACATCTAGCCTTCTCGGAAAAGGGCGAAAAATCTCGGAGGGCCCGAGTGCAAGTCGCGCACGTTAGAGATCCCTTGGTCTTCTAAAATCGATAAGAGTAGGATTCGTCCGCCACCCGGGCAAAATGCAAAATTGTTCTACCGACTGAAAAATGTTCAATGTATCCCGCGCGCTCATATGACCTTATGCAGTGGCGAGCATAGTAAAACACTTACAAAACCCTCCCTCCGCCCTCTTCTTTCAGGTTGGTCTTCACTTGGCCTTACTGTTTGCTACATCCTTGACTGGTGGGGCGGGCTATGGTTACTCCATACAGCCCGTCTACTTCGAAAGACACAACTGCACGTGAGTACTATTCATCATCATCATCCAGTGCCAGATCTGTGACAGACATCAGTGATCATGGTTCTCCTTTCATTCCTTTGATCGGATGCTCTAAAAAAAGCTACGATTCCCTGATCTTTCCCTGTTACCCATTTATTTAGGTTCCCCGAGTAGATTGTTCTGGGCCTACCCCTGTCTCGTTTACCTTCAATTTTGTTAGTGAAAGCTAGATGTTCAAGACCCATATGTCTATTCAGGAGTCCCAAAAACTGCATTTGTCGTTTCCTGATTGTTTTTAACTTTGCGCGTCCCACGTGGGCTTCATCAAGCACTACCTTATTTGATTTCTTTTCCTTCCACGATACTCTTAGCAGTCTCCTAAAAAACCACATTTCTGTTGCTTCAATTTTATTTTCATTGTCTTTAGTGATTGTCCAGCATTCACAGCCATATAGAAGGGTGGACCATACATAGCATTTCAGAACTTTCATTTTGGTGGTCATTGAGATGTTTCTGTTTTTCAGTATTGGGCTCATTTTATTGAAAGTAGCCTTAGCCGTGTAGTAATTCTCCGTTTTATTTCTGCGGTACATTTGGCATCAGATGTTATCATATATCCTAGATATTTAAACTGCTGGACTTGTTTGATCTTTTCTTTGAGTGTTATTAGAATGTATAATTTATTTTATCACACACGTTCCTTCTCTTTGGGTGGTTGGCGGGTACTCTGGTAGGTGTGGTTTACTTCTTCTTTCCTATCGACCTTATCTCCCCTTCTTCTTTTTTTATGTTTGTTACTCTCTTGCAACACCTCTAATCTTCGACACTTATATGACCTAACTATGTTGCGTGTGCTATAAAACTCTTACAAAAAACAAAACAATATAAAAGCCAAACAAATTCTCGCTAACAAATGTTAAAACATAAAGCTTTACTTTTGGGCATTCGTGGTGTAACGATAATAAAGATCTTATCTTAACTTTTGCACACTGTATCAACACTGTGACATTAATCTAGAAAGGGGACCTCCGAATTTAGTATCTATCTCCGACAGGACCATGTCAAAAGAGTGGAGGTGGGTGGTTGGCGGGTGCTCTGGTGTGGTTTGCTCCTTCTTTTCTATAAAAAATCTATAGTCTTTATCTCCCCTCATTTTTTGTGTTTGTTACTCTCTTGTAGCACCTCTGAACTTTGGCACTTATATGATTTTAATATGTTGCAAGTGCCGTAAAACTCTTACTAAAACAAAAACAAAAATGAGTGGAGAACCTTGTAAAATCCTCAAACGACCCAAGGTCACTAACGCTCTGCCAGGGATTGAACCATGGGTGTTGGTGGGTGCTCTGGTGTGGTTAGCTCCTTATTTCCTATCAAACATATATCGTCCTTCTCTCCCCTCCTCCTTTTTTGTGATTACATGTATTACTCTCTTGTAACACCTCTAATCTTCAGCATTTATTTGACCTTATTGTGTTGAAAGTGCCGTAAAACTCTTACTAAAGCTTAAAATGGGATTGAACTAGGATCATCCGCTCCGTAATCTGCATGAAACCAACTGAGCTTATAGATTGCCTGGGAGTAAAAGAGAAGCAAACGTTAAGCTATTTGCTGTTGCACACAGCATTATATATAATATTATGAGTTCGACAGCTGAGAAGGGAATATAATTTTAAAAAGATCAAGAACTACATCTCCTTCTGTCAGTTTGGATACTGTTAGGTTGACCCTGGCAGGCCGGCTTGCGGGTGGTTGGAGGGAACCACTGGAAGGTCCTACTTCTTTACTTTCCCACCGTTGTTCCTGTCTGCCTGTCTGGGTTGCTTTTTCACAGCACTAAATGGCAACTATTGTGTCAATGAAACATTCTTTACTCAAACAAACAAACCTGACAGGCCGGGTAAAAGCATCTCGCCCTCTACTCCCGTGTGTCCACCAAACCAGAAACCCCTCGTCCAAAAGTCGTTGTCCGTCTCTCAGGAAGCCGGTACTTGTAATTGAGCACCGGATTTTACCTAAGCCATCAGTGAGAATACTTAAATGACCAAAATTGAGTCGATAGTGCCGTAAAACACCTACTCAACCAATCAGTGAGAATTCAGTTTGGTCGTGTCAACCAAAACGATACGATTCCTCCCGACAAAAGACGGCTCGGTTGGAAAATTCAGTAAAAAGAAATTTCTAATTTTAAGGTATCATGAAAAATATAATGTCATATTTGTGATCTGCACTTGAAAATGACCAAAGTCTACATACGTAAACCACTCGTTTAAAATATTAATAATTTTGCCTTTTCAATCTTTTTCTTTTTTTGTGTCTTTTTTGTTTGGTAGTTTGCTCAAATCATTCATAATTTGTTATTCCCGTCTTGCATTCTTTAACCTTTGACCTGTTCTCGCAGGACAGAAACGAACCAGCTGAATTGCCTTCTACCAGAAAAAAATCGAATCCTTTCTGATTTGTTGGACTTAATTTAAATTGTATAGATGGGGACGTAGAGCGTTTATACAGCGTGCCCATTTGGGGCTCGGCTAACCGATCGCCAACCGATCGCCCGGTTTGCGACCAGAAAAGAAACACACTAGATACATGTATCTAGTTTTTTAGACTGCGAGTTCGGCTATCTGTTTGTGCCACGATGGTCGATTCGCACCCTCAATCTGGCTAGCCCCGCCTTCCAAACCGAACCGAACTTAACTGATCGTGCCAATGGGCACCTCGTATTAGGACAGATTAATGACAATCTCCGTCTTAATAATAATAAGTAAGAAAAAAATAGCATTTGTATAGCGCACTCGAAAGCAAGCTCTATGCGCTTTACACTATATTATATTATTACCCCAGCAGACCATAGAACACTCAGAAACATTTTCAGCTTCCCAGGAAGCATACAGTGCAAGCAGCAAGTTAAGCGCTCAAAACTAACCAACTGACAAGATATTTCACTGTCTTCTGTGTTCCCAGACAAGTGAGCACTGACCGAGGTAGCTGCGACAAGGAGGCTCTGGTGTACATCTACGTCATCGCCGGCGGGATTGCCTGTGGGTTCGCAGCCCTGGGCATTCTGGTCACCTGCTGCACCTGCTCCAGTGCTTCGGTATGTCCGGCTTGGGTGGCCGTGGGACGGGGGAGAGGAAAGGATGGGGGAAAGGGGGGGGGGGGGGGAGGAGAGGTTGATTGATGTTGTTGTTGTTGCTATTGTTGATGGTAGTGGTAGTAGTGGTGATGGTTATGGCATTGCTGTTTACTGTTGTTGATGTTGTTGGTGGAGGTTTGGTTGTTGTTGTTGTTGTTGTTCGTGGTGGTGGTTGCTTTGTTGTTGTTGTTGTTGTTGTTATTGTTGCTTTTGTTGTTATTGTTTGTTGTTGCTTTTGTTGTTGTTGTTGTTTTTGTTGTTGTTGTTGTTCGTGGTCGTTTTGGTGGTAGTATTGTGTTGTTGTTGTTGTTGTTGTTATTGTTGTTGTTGCTGTTATTGTTATTGCTGTTGTTGTTGCTGTTATTGTTATTGTTTTGGTTGTTGTCGTAGTTGCTGTTGTTGCTATTGTTGTTGTTGTTGTTGCTGCTGCTGCTGTTGTTGTTGTGGTTTTGGTTGTGGCAATGATGGTGGGTTTTGTTATTGTGCTTGATGTATCGAGGAGGGAGCCATTGGTTGGTCGGTTCGTTTTTATATAATATATATTATGTGTGTATTGAGGAGAACGA
>NW_004797430.1:776089-777114 GCF_000002075.1 Aplysia californica | reverse complement strand
GGGGGAGATCAATGTATCTCTTTTAGATTTTAACCATGTTATAACGAGTCCGAAATCATAGACAAGGTTTTGCAAAGATAATTAATTGTCTAGCTTGTGGTGATTTTTTTTGTACAGGCTACAGACGAAGTTATTATTATGCAGGTTTACTTTACCCCCACCATTGAAGGATCCCACATTTCCGGATTTATCTTCAGAGTTTTTAATAATGTAATATGAGGATTCTACATTTCCACCATTTATTATTCGTGCAGCAGATGTTTATTTTAAATAATGGTGATATTTTATAATCATGGATGATGACATGTCTCTTCTCAAAGATTGGGAAAGGTAAACAATAGCCCCTTCTTTGAACTTACTTGACCAAGGAGGCACATCCAAGGTCTTCACTCTCTACGGGGCCACATTCGGGTCGCCGTTTTGTCAACCACGAAAGATACTAAGTCTTGTTACTTGTTTCAGAAATATAGGGCGGTGGAAAGGGGCGGAGGATGGGGTCGAAATTTACTTTTACCCAAAATTGTATATTATTAAACAAATGTTTACTCCCTACTAAAGGGCTCTCCGTTAGCTCAGTTGGAATCATGCTAGATTACAGAGCGGATGGCCCTGGCTCGAATCCCAGACATAGAGTTTATGAACTCCGATAGTTTTGTAGAGTTTTTGTAGGCTTTCAAACCATTTGGCTTGGTCCTATCGGAGACGGACGTTAAATTCAGAGGTTCTCCACCTCTCAAATAACCTTTGAAGTTTTAGTAGAGGTTTTACGGCGCTCGTAAGGTCATATGAGCGCCAAACAGATAACCTTACAATTGACAGGAGCGTTAAATGTTCAAAAGAAAGTGTCCTCCACATCCTAAAACAATAGTAGGCCTGTGCATCTCGTCATCAAGAAATCAGACGCAGATATCCTGTAGCTTTGTTCGTTTCTCAAATACAAGCATTTTTAGAACACTCTACCGGCGGCTGTGGAGTAGAGGTTAGGAACTCTGCATGAGTTCGATTCCCATGTGTGTGTGTGGGGG
>NW_004797430.1:773955-775074 GCF_000002075.1 Aplysia californica | reverse complement strand
TTGTTGTTGTTGCTGTTGCTGTTGCTGTTGCTGTTGCTGTTGCTGTTGCTGTTGCTGTTGTTGTTGTTGTTGTTGTTGTTGTTGCTGTTGTTGTTATTATTTGTGTTGAAAGGCGGAGTATGTTATTATGTTGAGGATTTTTAGAAAAGGGTTTTTATGTGTATGTCATTTTTTGTTGTTTTAAATTTCTGTGCGGGTGTGTTGTTGTTACTGTTGTTGTCGTTGTTACTGTTTGTGTGTTTTTTTTGTTTGTGTCTTTGTGTTGGTGTTTTGTTTGTTTGTTTGTTTGCTAATTTTATTTTGGGTTATTCGGAAAGGGGGGCAGTTGTAATCGCTTTTGGTTCGTTTTGATTTTGTTTCTTTGAGAGTTTCATCACTGTTGTTTTTTGTTTTTATTTCTTCAGGGGGGGGGGGTTGCCTTTTTCTTTTCTTCCGTTTTTGTTTGTTTGTTCGTTTGTTTGTTTGCTTGACTTTTCTTTTGAAAGGGGGTGCGGATACGAATACACAACAGGTAAGCACGCTGCCCCTCCACTGTCTTCGGATTTCCCTGAGATTTACTCAAGTTTACCACTGCTGTCATTGTGTTCTGACTCACCGAGTTTTTTTTTGTGCTGTAAAAAAAATTCTATTTTAGACCGTGTCATCTGAGGAATATGTATCCACCACGTGCATTGTATGTATGTGGACCAGACTTCACTGCTATCAATCTGTATTTCAAAGCATGGCAGTGTGGTTACAATTCGAATATATTATGTGTTCACCATCATTCTATGACCGTTCATTCTCTTATAGCGGCCATTTTTCTCCCAACACATTCGGATGTGTT
Source organism: Aplysia californica (assembly GCF_000002075.1). Classification (NCBI taxonomy): domain Eukaryota; kingdom Metazoa; phylum Mollusca; class Gastropoda; order Aplysiida; family Aplysiidae; genus Aplysia; species Aplysia californica. The sequence goes on along the minus strand of NW_004797430.1, from coordinate 774,248 downwards.
TTTTCATCATCATTCCGACCGTAGATTCTCTTACCTGCATCGTCTTTATTTGCCTGTTGTGTAGATCTAGCTATTGTCAGTACGGATGCGTGTTCTAACGAACCGTGCTTCTCATGGTTTCAGTGGTTGTGGCGGATTATGCCGGAACGCGTGTAAGGTGTGTAGTCGGCCTCGTTTGTTTGTTTAAGTAAAAAGACACACACAGACACAATCATTGTCCTTCAGTGCTTTTTTTGTTTTTTGTTTTGTTTTGTTTGTTTGTTTGTTTGTTTGTTTGTTGTTTTTTTGTTGTT
>NW_004797430.1:771614-773067 GCF_000002075.1 Aplysia californica | reverse complement strand
CACCAGCTCGCGTTTATTTGTAGCTCAGTTGTGTCATGCTAAGCCGTGCAGTTCCATTTTTTTTTTCTTAAAATAGTGTTAGATGGTATTGGTTTGACGCTCTTATCAACACTATTAGGTTATTTAACCTCTCAACTGCTGTGCTGATGTATAATATACTCACTCGTGTGTTTTATCTCATACCCGTGTTGGTGGGTGGTTGGCGGGTGCTCTGGAGTGGCTTGCTCCTTCTTTCTTATTAAACATCTGCTGTCCTTATCACACCTCCTTCTTTTTTTGTGTTTGTTACTCTCTTGTAACACCTCTAATCTTCGGCACTTACATGACATAATTGTGTTGCAAGTGCCGTAAAACTCTTACTAAAACTAACAATACCCTCGTCTCTGCCATTTTATCTACTGGTTTACGTGAAAAGTATTTAGATCTAGGTGTAATAACGATTGAGCAGTAATTTGTTTCAAATAAAGGAAATATTCTTTCCCTGTGTTTAAATCGCTCTTGAATGAACTTTTTATCTTGTTTCTGCACACTTCGTTGAAAGTATCTCAGTAGCGAAGAGATTAAGAGGCGGGACCTTCCGAGCTTAACGTCCATCTCCGAAATGACAGAGCTAAAAAGGATATTCGTAAAGACTTATTTTCCTAAAGACAAATCGTCGGACCGAGCTGAGGCTCGAACACTGAACTCGCAATCTGACAATAACAGGTCCGGTTGCGTAACCACAAGGCAACCAACACCATTAAAAAGAATAGGGTTGACGTCACGATGCACTAGTGTGTCGTACGAGGTGACCACATGGTCCAGTAAATAGTGAGTTGAAGCTACCCGGTACCGAAACTGGGTCGTCTGACTCTCCAGGCTGGGGATTTGGTCATGGGTGTTGACAAACTTCCGTTCGTGAAAATTGTGAAATTATAAAGGTTTTAACGCCCCTATCAACACTATTATTATGTTATTGAAGAGACAGGGCCTCCGGTTTTAATGCCCCTCTCCGAAAGGACCGAGCCAATTGGGAAATTAGTGTAAAGTGCCTTTCCCAAGGACACAACGTTGGACCGAGCTGAGGCTCGAATTCCCAAACCCGAAATCTCACTATTGCCAGTCAGCTAGTCTAACACTAGGCGCCAGGCAGTCGATACTACCACTTCCCCCTCGTAAAAAAAGAAAATGGGACGGAAACCCGTAGTCTCTACAGGAGATAATTATAATTATATTAAACATTAGGAAACCATGGAGCTTCTTCAATGTCATGAAGAATGTCATATAACTTGGGTCAGTTAGGAAAGCTTACTCAAAACAGAAAAGGATAGAAATCATTTGTCCAAGAGTGCATGAAGAGCATTGATGATGATGATGATGATGATGATGGTGATGATGATGATGATGATGATGATGATGATGATGATGATGATGAGGATGATGATGATGAGGAGGAGGAGGAGGAGGAGGAGGA
>NW_004797430.1:769575-771514 GCF_000002075.1 Aplysia californica | reverse complement strand
GATATATATATGCTCTTTGAGAGATTAAAAAAAAATTATGCGAGCAGCTTGGTTCTGGAGTCGCTGTAATCTATTTAACGTTTCAGTGGGAAGGTTTCCAAACAAAGAATTGCAGTAGTCTAGACGTGAAAGACTTGAACAAAAGAAGAGATGAGGGTTTTGATGGAATCAACACTAAGATATGTTGACATTTGTCCTATTCTTCGTAGTTCTAGATAAATTGCCTTACATAGAATAGATGGTTTATATGATAGTGCATGGAGAGTTTGCAGTCAAAATAAACGCATAGATTTTTCGCTTTATCTGTGAAAAAGATGTTATCAGTAGGCCTAGATATCTAGTAGAGAGGATAATAGAAGCTAAGTGAACCCTACCACATTAGCTTAGCCAGATCTAATATTTTTCTTCCTTTTTTGTATTAAAAAATTATTTTGGTCGTATTGAACTTTGGCGGACAAAGCATGTTTACATGTGTATTAATGCGCACCAGGTATAACAGTGGGGGGTTACAGCACTTTACTTTTAGGCCTACTTTTATCCGCCGCTTACCCTTTTGGGTGTCGCGGGAATAAAGAGACGTCTCTCTGTCGCCAGCCGGAGAGCTTGGGTCAAGGGGATGCCATGGGTGGTTAATGTTTCCCTTACTCCACCTATCCAGGTCTTTCTCGGTCGCCCTCTACCCTTGTTGCCATCGAATTTTTTTATGTAGGCACGTTGTGCTGGGTTGTGTTGGTTTAATCGCATGAGATGTCCAAACTATTTGATTCTTTGGTGTTGGATGTGATGCGTAACATCATTTGTGCCCACCATTTCTCTGATTTACTGTGTTTCTAAATTGTCTCGCCTGGTCTTGTTTAGTGCTTTTCTGTGGCATCGCATTTCACATGTAATTCTTTGCTCTAAATTTGGCATTGGTATGTGTTGGGATGAATATGGTGTTGACCATTTTGAGTTTTGTTGTCATGGGGATGTTAGGATGTTTCAGTAGTGGAGTAAGCTGGTAACTAACATTATTGGCCTTTTGTACTCGTGTTTCAATTTCCCTGTTCAGTCGTCCATTCTCTGTGAATATACTTCCGAGATATTTAAATTCTTGGACCTGTCTGAGACTGTTGTTGTTGATGTGTATCCTGAGTGGTCCTGGCTTTCTGATCTGCAGCAAACAGTACAGCAGTTTGACCCCTGAAGTATTTTGAAGCCATTTGTAACTTCAGTATAATGAAGAGTTCGTTTCCGGCTCTCCCTCAGTTCTTACAGCTCTCGCACTGATATGTCTACTTGAGCTATTCAAGTTATTACCCCGGTACTCTACTTTGAGTTTCAGCAATAATCTTGATGAAAAAAAATAGGCGTTATGGGTAGTTGGTATTCTCTTCAAACAGGCTCCCAAATACCATATTAAAAAACTCTAAAAGCATTACATTTCAATATCTTCGGGGCCTTCACACACTGAACCCCCACCGGGACGCTGTCCCTGGACCCTGCTGGGGTGGGACCCCGGCAGAATTTTCCTCACCTTTATCTTCAGCTGTTGGAAGCACCGAATTACATAAAATGAAAGGGCAGTCACATGTAGATACCCCATAGCAAGAGAAAATGCAAGTTGATTACAAAACATATTGGGTTGAAATTGACTGTGGAAAGGCGTAACACAACCTCAAAGAAGTACACTAGTACACCGTAGATCTTGTAGGCGTATAATTTAACTGTTAAAAATTGTCCTATCCGTATACCAAAAAAAAGAAAAGAAAGATGTACCGGTAGTGATCAACCTTTATCAAGCTCCCAGGCACTGCCACAACAATCTTCTGCTGCAGTTGCATAATTACCACCAAGCACTTAAGATGCATACAAATCTTCAGGTCCCTTAACACCAATTTAAGCCTTAGCGCAATAAAGGCGTTCGATCCCCTTGCACCAAACACTAGAGGGGTGTGGG
>NW_004797430.1:729653-769475 GCF_000002075.1 Aplysia californica | reverse complement strand
CCCCCCCATTTCCCCGGACTCAAGACACATCAAAAGCTTAAAAACTTAAAAAGTTCTTCTACAACATGACTGTCAGCTTCTTATTTCTGTTTTATGTAAATTTTTACAAGTTTTGTCTGGTTTTGGGTGTTTAGTAATTCATTGTGATAGAAGTCTTCTTATTTTTTACCAGCATTTTTACTCCAACATTCTAAAAAAAAATGTGATCCTAAGATTTTTCTTAATTTTTTTGGGATAATGCTCCCCCACCCACCACCCACCTTTTCACTTGATCAGTGACAACAACAGTAATGGTGATCAGGGTTCTTCCATAGGCGTGTGTATAGTTACAATATCATAATGTTATTTAAAAGGGAATCGCATCTTTCTGTTTATTAATATTACTGTAGTGCATGTTTTCTTCACTTTCTCCAATTCTCCTATGTGTTAAAATTTTTGACAGTATACTTTTTTTTCCTTGCAGAGTGGAACGGGGAGACAACAACATGAAACGTTTGAAGATTTGCGCTGTTCTTGTGATTCTTTTAGTGTTTGTAGCTCTCGGAGCTGAGGCAGGTAAAAAAAGAAGGAGACACAGGCGTAAGTATTGTGAGATTTGTTGCATTTTACATGTTTGCATCATGTCTTCATTTACTGAACAGTTTGGCTCTTCTAAGTTGGAGTGGAAAATGATTATGAAACAAGTAAAAGGACAGTGTGCAATTTTTTTAAAAATGTGTTGCGTTTTCATGTATTTTCAAATACAGTCAGACTTGATCTACTAATGGCCTCCTGTCCATGACAGTCACCTGTATTAATGATCACTTACATCTTCCCCCTTGCGTTATTTTCTTTAATATATTGACACTTTACTTTCCAGAACATCCACCTCTCTAAAATAACCACTTTTCTCCTTGACAACTGGTGGCCGCCATGGACGATATCGACTATATATATACAGTAGTCTCCACCAAAGATCCCACTGCTTACGATCCAGGTTTGCTTAAGATCCCCGTTTAAAAAATAAAACTTTTACAACTCAAAAGTCACCTCTAAGATCCTGTTCTGAAGGACTACATTCAGCTAAGATCTGGCATTTTAGATTGTAAAGTATGGAAGGAAAACCTATGCGGGTGCAGCTGATCAACCAAGCAGATAAAAGTTGCAATCATTGTACTGCTTGTTGCTTTATAGATCATCCGTCGACTCTTGTGAAATTTTGATGAGAAGGTACTATGTTTGCCCTAGATTGGGTTTCACCAAAGTGTGAACTCTTTGACACGTTTGTTTTCATCAACATCGCACTCGCATCTGCGCTCTCCACCTGAACTTAAATCACAAGCTGGGTGGGTAAGGCCTACAAGTCCACGTCAGACAGGATCACGTCGAACTGTGAACTCTTTGGTGCTTTTGCTTCCCTGACTATGGCAGCTGTTGTCTCTTCTCCCGAATTTGCCAGACTGACTGAAGTTTAATTGGTGCGGTCACAGCACAGTGGTGCGTTACGACAGAGGCAAGGGAACAGTCAGAGATGGAAAACTATACATTTTGGACCTGAAAAGTCAGGGGAGGAGCAATAAGGTAGGCGTAGATCTTGGGTCTCACGATTGGATTTATAAGTGAACATGGCATGCCTCATGCTATTGTGATTGGCCATGAAGGTTAACCAATCTTTGCTCGCCATAAGTCATAAATCCATCCCGGGGTCATCTCAGTTAATTTCAGAGTAAGAGAGAATCATTGTATCGATTGTGGGCCTGACCGTTAGTCACCATGGATTCTCCCCTTGGTACGTCAACCAAGATCCCGTTCACCTAAGATCGCGCATTCTCCTTGCTCCTGAGCACCTGGATCTTATGCGGAGACTACTGTTTATGAAACAATAGGAAAGATGATAAATGAATAAGTAGAGGACAACAATGTAAAGCTTTACCTTACAAGTTATGTTATTAACAAGATTAATATACTGTGTCACATTTTAAAGTATACACTGTGTTAAAATGAAAATAGGTCGTTTCACAATGAACCGATATTCTTTAAAATATCAGGAATACTAATTCATCGATTTTAAAAACTAAAAATGCAACAACCATACGGAAAGTTATTGTAATAGGTTTATTCCCGACTTACAAGAGTGTGGGGGTGGTCTGCAAAAGTAACGAGATCAGTAGCGTTGATGACGGCCTGACATCGTTGCGGCATGGAATCAATCAATCGCTGCACTGCCTGTTTAGGGATGTTATTCCACTCTTCATGCAATGCTCTCTCAAGTTGAGGAAGTATTTGAGGCTTGCGTTGTGTCCTTCGAATGCTGCGATCGAGCAAGTCCTATAGATGCTGAATGGGATTCAAATCAGATGTAGGAACTAGGGGGTTAGATGAGCTCTATGCGCTGGGGCATTGTCATTCTTAAAGGTTAGTCCCTGATTTTGAATGGCTGCAAGGACATGTGGCCAAAGAATTTCGTCAATGTATCGGTGTGCTGTCAAATTGCTACACCATCACACTTCCACCACCAAAAGCTCTAGCCTAACTTAGGAATACTCTCATTTACTCTCCGGAATATGCATTTTCTTCCTTCTTGTCATTCCAAAAGAAACCTGGATTTGTTGGAGAACATTTGGTTATTCCACACCTGGCAAGACCAACGTGAATGTCTTCTTGCCCCATGAAGCCTGTTTATGATGTTGTAGGGCGTCAATCTTATTCGGTGAGTTGGGCTCCTTGCTCGGAGTCCAAATTCTTTCAACCGTCTCTATTGGGTTGACAGCTCGCTTGTTGTTCAACTCATCTTTGGTTTGCCTTGCCGTTTTGAAACGATTCTGTAGATGCGACAGGCATATAAAATGACTCTCTCTTGGAGTAGTTTTTCTTCTCCCAAGTCGACAGGTTTTTGTGATCCTGTTGTTCTTTCAAGATCCATTGTTGCGTACACAGTTTGATTTGTTACATTAACATGTCTCGCAGTAATGGATACTGAGGCACCCCCGCGAATCATTCCAACAAGCTGATTTTGTACATTTTCTCTTAGACGTGGCATCATGAAATGTAGATTTGTTACAAAAATGACAAAGCTTTGATGTGTACTTCTTTTGTAAATAAATCCTTTCCTTGCCATAAATAATTCTCAAAAAACACAAAACATGTAACACGCACGCTGTAACAAAACCACTTGCGCGTTCAGAAATCTGAAAACGACTCACCAGCGACAGGTATATCACGTAGTCAGTGTGTAAATTTGAAAGTAATTGGTGGCATAGATTTGTTTTTATTGAGCTTTAAAATGTGTATACTTAAAAATGTGACCGATTATATTATTCAGTGATCAAGTATCTCTATTCAATTTGTATGTTACCTTGCGCAATGTCTGTGAACTTTTCTTAACTTGACTATAGTGTTTATGGAACCTCAACTTTTTTGTCCTCTTTAGGGTGCAAGTACAACAAATCGGGTAGCAAATGGAGTGCATGTGACACCACCCTCCATGTGAAGACAAAAATTGCCCATTTAAAGAGGGGCAAAAGCAGCTGTCCCAGCATGAGAACCTTCACCAAACCCTGCAATGTGGGATTGATTCTTTTCAATGGCAAGTCTAGTCATCTGTTTGTGGGAAAAGATATATCAGTGTGTGGCGATAAATATGAATTAATGTCTCTCCTCTGTATACAAACAAAATCATTAGGAAGATTCTGTTAAAACTCCCATTTTGTGAAAATGATTAATTGACTCCCTGTGTCTGTGAGGGTTCATATACCTCTCAGTCAGTAATAGCTTTTCACAATGTCATTAAACTGCTTGTGTAAAGTAGTTGTATTTTCTTTTTACTTAACATTAGTTGGGGTTTGTTTGTGTGTGTGGGGGGGGGGGGGGGGAGGGGGGGGGTTTGTAATTTAAAACTGTCTAACATTTGTGCTGGTTATTGGGAGCTGTAGATGTGATGTTATTTTAAGAATAGACAACTGATTTTGAAAATCTGAAATTTTTTTTTCTTCTCCAGTTTAAATTTAAAGGATTTTGATCCTCATCTTACTTCTGTCCTCAAATGCTTCTTGTAGGTTGTGAGTACCGACAAGTGTCCGACTGGTCTGAGTGTGACACAGAGATGAAGACCAAGACTCGCACTTTGGAACTGGTCAGCGGGGATACAAGACAGTGCGACAATAATCGAGTAGAAAGTCGAGAGTGCCTGGAGAATGCAGATTCTGATGACAGTCAAACCAACGAGGGGAGCAAACGGGAACGGAAAGGAAAGGGTGGCCGAAAAAAGAAAATGCGAAAAAGAAAGGAGAAACGGAGGCGGAAGAAGGCGAGAAGAAGACAGAAGATCAGACTCAAATCAACGTCAGGTGGGTTTTCTTTTTTTTCTGAAGTTCATTAATCATGACTGTAGTCTGATGATATCAGTGTGCCTTTTATTTTCACATGAAAAAAAAACAAAAAAAAACGAACAACCCTATGACAGACAACATTGCATTTGGTCACAGGCTGTAGTCTGATGATATGTGTTATGTTACGACTGACTTGAGTCTTGGAGTAGTAGATCTAGATGGTAGTTGATGTTGGTGGGGCCCCACCTGCTGGTCTTCTCTTATTCTTGGTTAGCCGATGTTACTCGTTTTGGCTTCAGTGAGTGAGTGACACTTAGATTACCCACGGCTTGCACGAAATCACATTAGGTCTCAGTCATGTGATATGTCTTTTAGGCCTATGTCACTATAACTATTATTAAGGTGTGTTCACGCTACATGTCCTTCTTTTCTTAAGGTGCTCTTACACCACAATATGTCTGCGCCTTTTTCTTTTTCAGTTATTAGACGTAAGGATTTTCCTTTGAGAAAAATTGCCCATTTAAAAAAAATCTTGTAACCAAATGACACATGGTCTTGCAATGTTATCTCTCCTGATTTTCTAATTTTTTCATTTCTCTTGTATAGTAAATGCCTTAAGTTTTGATGTAAAGAAATCTTTTTGCTCTACATGTATTCTCTAACTTTGTTATAATTCTTAGGCTTTATTTCAATAAGTATCTTAACGTGTCATAAAAATAACTGTTTCAGGCTTGACAACAACTATTGCCACATCTCGTGATTATGTATGGTTTACACCCTTAGTGCCGTGCAACATCTTATTGATTATTTAAATCATAGATGTTTATGAAAAAGTTGTACCTTGGACGAAACAAATATTTTATAAGTCAGGGTTGAACTGACATCCAATATTTGTATATACCCTACACTGCTTTTTATTAATGTTCGAGAGGGCAAGTTGGTGCTTAAATATTGAATTCAAGTTGTTTCATCTTTAGATGGTAAAATATGCCCTGAACACATTGAAGTAAGTACTGAACTTGGAAAATGAATTTAAAAGGGATGTGAGAGTAAGTGAGAAAGACTAATTTCCCAGTCTGTTTCACTTGTGAATAAAAAACTAGTTCTACTGATTTTTTTAGGGCTATGATTTAGAGCTAGGTATAAATGAGTCTGACAGTTTTGATAGTGACAGCAATGATGACTTGCTATTTCGGGTTTATTTTCTTACCCAAATCTACTTTTTATTACCTTTAAAATAATAGCAAAGGTGTATGTATGTTTGTGTAAAACTTGTTTGTGATTTTGTATAGAAAATATCACCCCTCAAAACCTGGGCCCTTTCAAATATTAGTTCCGGTGAACTGAAGAAAAAAATTATGATGAGAGAGAGTTAAAAATGGAATTAGATTTTCTTACCTATTGTTTCTCCTCTTGTCTACCTGTCAAAACTATACTAATTAAAACACACAAAATTCCATCCATTATTACTTAGTATTGTATTATATGATGTTTGTAATGCTCGCAACAATTTTCAATATTGTGCCTGAGGAAAGTGAGTAATTTGATTTGCATGATTAGTCTATCGAAATATCTCAGTTATTCCCTTTAACCACCAGGAAATCACCCAAAACTGTATTTTATCTGTACGGAAGAAACATTTTGTTGTCTCAGTAATGTCACCCTATAAGTGAAAGGAAGTAAGTGCAGAAAGATGCACTTTCCTTTGTACGGTCCAGTACTGAAATCGTGTGGTTTTTATTCTTTTCCTAGACTGTATCTATGAAGGGGGTGTGTGGAGTGAGTGCGATCCAAACACAGGGCTTCAGACTACAGTACAGAAGCTGAATGCAAACAGTGCTCCTTCTCAGTGTGAACAGGTATTTGTTTCTGTTTGAGTGTAAGGGCACATAAGTACATTCTGATAATGGGTATGCTGTATTCAATTTTGTTTGTTTTGGTAAATGCTTTACAACGCTTGCAACTGCATAAAAGTCATATGTGCGCATGGGACACATTAAACATTTTCAGTTTGGCAGGAATTAATATTGAATTTTGCTCTGGTGGCTGCCCAAGCCTACTCTTTTTAATTGTGGACCACCAAGGGATCTTTAACGTGGGCAACTTAAGATCAAGGCACGGCGCACCAGCAGTGGAATTTTAGTTGCCGCGGGGGTGTCCCGCCGGGCGCCTTATCACGTCGGGGTCACGGGGGGTCAGCTCCCTGTCGCCGCTCTGTCTGGGCCGACTTAATTTTTGGTACTTTTCAATATACAGTTTAAGGTGTATCCTTGTATTTATGGTAATTCTCATTTAGTACACCCAAAGCATGCATTTCTGCTCTTGAGACTCAAAAAAGAACGGACGTTGTAACTTGTCTGGTTATTTCGTTAGACGCGCTTGAGTCGGCAATGCTAAATTGTAATTTTTTGGGGACTAGCGTGAAAATCTGTCGAACTTTTGGAACATGAACAACATAGCATTGGTGCAGATACTCAGAAAAGATGGTATCTGCGCATATGATAGAAAGCTGTAATTTTGCAACTTTACCAATCGGGCACACAATTCGCTATGAAGTAATTCCTCCAAATACAACTTTATGTGTCTAATATAATCGTGAATGTTCGCATATTTTCTCGAAAGTTTATAAAAGTCACCATGAAGTTTCTCTATGAAAAGTACAAATCGATTTTAGTGCTAGAATACATCTTCAATGCAGATCTAATACACGAACAGCATCTGTTACACTCCAGAAATTCCTTACTTTTCTTAAAACGCTAAGTCTAGATTTTGTAAGTTGACTGAATAATAGGGATGACTTCTCGTAATTGGGTTATAAGAATAATTTCTAGCTTTCCAGGGACACTGAATCAGCACCAGACTTTTCCAGCTTTAATTTTCGTTTCTAAGACCATTTGCAATAACTGACAATGTGTTTGATTTCTTTGCATTCATAATTGTGTCAGCGCATATTTCCGACACAAAAACTAAGAATGAATGTGTTAGCTGTCATTATTTTTATTCCATACAAGAAGTTTATCTCTACCCATGTATTTACACGGTTTTGTGGGTTTTTTTATCACTTTGATTCTATATTATATCTTTTTAGTTGTATGCAGGCTGCCACAGACATAGCATGATTCATGAACAAACAATGAGTAACTTTCTCTTGTTTAATAGTAAAATAAGAGCCAACTCTGATCGTCTTTAGTTAAAAAATGCAGATGTGCATCTTTCTTCTCTTATAACTTGACTCTTTCTACTCGCGCAGATTTAAGATTTCTCACGGTGACATGATATTCGTAGTCAGTTAAACACAGATTTTGGAGAGATCTGTGGGGGCTCTCGTGGCCTAGAGGTTAAGGTGTTGGCCTCTCAATCTTAAAAAGGTCCCGGGTTCGAAAAATTTTCTTCTCTCAATTTGTCTCCTTTCACCTCATTTCTTGCTCTCTAGCAATGTTCTGTCGTCTGCTTTCGTCTCCTCTTTCTGTCCCCACCCCCTCACCTCCTTTGCCCCTTCCTCTGGGCTCCTGATTCTTTCTGCAGCCTTTCTACTGCTACTCCTTCGCTTCTTCTAACTGCTGTCTTTCAGCCACACCCCTGATCTTCTGGTAGGTAAGATCTACACCTAGCCTTCTCGGACAAGGGCGAAAAATCTCGGAGGGCCCGTGTGCAAGTTGCGCACGTTAAAGATCCCTTGGTGGTCTAAAATCGATAAGAGTAAGCTTCGGCCGCCACCTGGGCTAAATTCAAAATTTCCTACCAACTGAAAATATTAGGTGCGTCCCGGAGTCCCGTGCGCTCATATGACCTTATGCAGTTGCGAGCGCCGTAAAACACTTTACAAAAAAAAAAAAAAAAGAGATCTGTCGTGCCTTTTTTAAATTAACAATCTTTTATTCATAAGTTTGTAACTAAAATAGGACAAATTGGGTACTCTACAAACACTTGTCTAGAACAAACTAAGGCACAGAAATTAACCATTCTAACGCAGAATAAAGCTCAAGACATTGAGCTTTTAGTACATCCACGTAATGGTTTGCTATGTGGAATGGGGAAGAAGTTATATCGTTTTAAACATAGTCAAAAATTAGAACTTCCTAACCGACACCGGCAAAGTCGCTTCAGGGCTCATTACTGCTGAGTCACGCGAACTAAAAGTAACAGAATCGGGCGAAAAGTGACGACGTGAAGGGTGTGGCTGAAAGACAGCAGTTAGAAGGAGCCAAGCAGTAGCAGTAGAAAGGCTGCAGAAAGAGTCAGGAGCCCAGAGAAGGTGGAAAAGGGGGGTATACAATTTCAATTGACTTATATTGAGGGACAGTGATAATTATGAGCGTTTTGTTGGTGTCGCAAGCAATGCATTTTAGTCTGTTTGGTTACTTATTACACCGGAGACAAAAAACATTTTTGTCTTGTTGTTCCTCTCAGGTATCATGAAAAGCATGAAAATCACTTTTTATGTCCCCTAAAAAAAAATTTTGTGTGGATTTTACTGGAGAAAAAAATGATTAAAAGTACTCAAATCACAAGAAAGTCGAATCAACGAGCTTTAAGATGATACCGCTAATTCTGTATGCCCCAAAACTGACAGTTCCTGATTCCACTAAGTCACAACACAAATGAAGAGCACAAGGGGAAAGTGTGCATAGTCACAAACTGAAAACTGTGAGAGTATCAATGTTGAAAACTTGTTGACTCATTACTGTATATCTGTTCAACTGTTGGTTGATTATTGTTGTTTGATTTCCTATTCAACAAACAACAATAAACCACCAGTCAAACACATATGAAGTTAATAGTCCACAAGCTTTTATAATTGACATCTTCGCTATTACTTACTTTACTTTTCCGGCCCAGCAGTCATCTGGGTTCTAGCACTTCAGCCTGTTGATATGGCAAAGAATTTACAGGTTTTTATCAGCTGTGCTTTGTCGCTGTATAAAGTATTTCTGATATCTGGGGAGGCAGGTAGATAGGTGCTACGCAGGTCGTTAAGTGCTGGGCCGGTAAAGAGATGGTGTGACACTGTTTCACCCTGGCAGTCACACCATAGGCAGTCAGGTGGGGTGATCCTTGCGGATCCTATTTAGGTAGGAATTCAGTGTGATGTGCTTTGTTCGCATTGAAAGATATTGACTTGTTCTCTTCTGCTGGGGGAATTTAGTGCATCTTTTGAGTTGGGAGCGGTCATGTGTGCAAATACAGCTCTTCCAGTTTTGCCCAATGCCCATCCATTCAGCCACTGTTCCCTGGTGTTGCATTTGATGATGTTCTTGACTGTCTGTTGTGATACTGGGTTTTAAGGTTGTTTTTGTGATGCTCTTTTCTTGGCAAGAGTGTCTCTTCTGTCATTTCCTGGGATGTTGCTGTGGCCAGGTATCCATTGTAAAGTCAGGTCGATGGCATAGGTCTGCATGAAGGTGTTAATTTTTTAGCCATAGAGAGGCAAGCTGGGCTTTCAAAATTCATGTTTTCCAAGGCTTGGAGTACTAATTTTCCATCTGTGAAGATTACAGTTTCCTTGATTTTGTCTGGGTATATAATGAAAATGTTGGTCTGGTGGAGGATTACTGCTTCAATGGCGATGGCCTCAGCCTCATAATTTGTACAAGAAGTACCACAGGCATCAAATAGTTCTTCACACATCTTGTCAGGATGTTCTATTCTTACTCCAGAGCCCGCTTTAATAAATAGTTCCCTTGAAGGCTGGCCCGTCAATGTAAATATGGATTGAATCACTAGGGTAGGAGTCAATTGTTTTGAGAGCTATGATCTTCACTATTTTCAGTTTGTGACTATGACCGTTTTTCCTGTGGGCTCTTCAAATTTTTTAGTGTGTCAATATGGTTCTCTTTACTTGAACATGCTGTTGTGTAGCACCAGGCACAGGTTTGTTGGAAGGGTCAGAATTAGATAATAATTCATTTTGTGAACTTTGAATGTGTGTTGTTGTTTTTTTTGCAAGCAGTTTGAAGGCTCCACTATATATAAGGTCACCTTCCCTTCTTTCTTTCTGTTATGTCTGTCTGTCTATCTGGCTCCCCCCCCCCCCCCCCCCATTTTCTTGTCGTGATGCTTCTCTGTACTCAAACAAGTGTCTTTCTTAGACTGTGGCCATCAACCGTCGTTGTGACTCCAGCTCGACACTGATCATGGTTCAGAACGCGGTCAGCGAGCAGAGACGACATGATGGGGAGAATGCCACAAGGGCAAAGATTCCAAAGAGGAAGAAGATTGGCAAGAAAGACAAGAAAAGAAATAAGAAGAAAAAGGACCACAGAGGTATTCTCTCACAATGATTGTATCGTCTCTGTTGCAACAAAAAATAGTAACTGCAGATTTTTGTGGTCACTTTTTTCTTGTGACAGCAGCAAATCCAAAAGGATTATTTGCTATTCTACTGGTGGTTTTCTTGGGAAAGAGTTTACTCTTACTTTTAGCGATATACAGTTCTCACAAATTCTGTCAAGTCTTTTTAATGGCTCTTTAGCTATTCTTCTGTTTAATAAATTACTGATGTGCAGTGCTCATGGAAAGAAACTACAGTTTTACAGTATTTATATCTGAAAGGAAGTTTCTCTTGACAAAGGCTTGTCTGTGTTCTCGGTCATAACGTATTTGTACTCTCCTGTGATGCACTGTCAATGGAAGCTTTTACAAACAAATCTTGGTGGGCGCTCTTAGTAATGCTCTTTGAGCTTAAGTATTTTCTCCTAGCTCAAGGCTTTGTTGCAGTCACTTATTCAAAGATTGTTATCTCTCGATGGTTCTTGCTTTTCTCAGTGAATAACATTTTCAGGCTTCTTTTCTGTCATGGCTACGTTTAGGCATGATATATCCGAATGTGATATAACCCTTTTGGGAGAAGTGACGAAACTTATCTAGGGTTGGTAGTGGCGGCAGGTTCAAAGCTCCCAGCTTTCCGGCTCATGTATGGTATAAACTGTTTCAAAGGGTGGATGAGGGGAGGGGGGAGAGGGAATGAAGGGGAAGATTGGGGCCTTAGAGTTTACAATCAATCTCTCTGTTGACCTTGACAAAAGCCTCTTTAAAATTAAATACTCTTGACTGTAATGGTGTGCCTTTTAACCCTTCCATGACCTATGGTTTTTCCACCTTTTGCTGCTCCCAATTTTTGCTAGCCAGGTCGCTCAAAGCTATTGTAGAACTGTTATAAAATCACGTATGATGTTCGAAGTAAGGTCCACATGATTGCCATAATCGGCTGATATTAGGACGTACACTGGACGGGGGGACAGCATCTTGGCACACAATGTTGGACGTACGATATTCAGGAGCTGTCAGGAAAGGGGTTAATCCTGTTGTAATTATTTTCCCCTGAATTTCATCGACTGCACAAGAAACTTCAACAAATATTCTGAACTTGTGCATGTATTTTGGTTGACAGAGATTTCTGAGAAGCCTCCTCGACCAGCAGAGATCCATGTTGTGCCATACACGACGTTTGTGATGGTCACATGGACCCCACCTCAGCCAGATCCTTTTGGTAACGAAGTTCCCGTCACAGGATACCAGATAGGCTATGGCAGGGGCTTTCCTGATGTGGATGCTGTGGAAGTCAATGCCTCTGAATTCTCGTACAAAATAGAAAATCTTGGTACGTTAAAGATTTCTCTTTTATTCAATTTGACATCATTAACTACAGTAACTTTTTCAAATTAAATGTATGTGTACAAAGGTGGGGAAGTGCAGGCTCTTTTTACGATGTTGCATGACTACTATTTGTCTTCACTTTGCAATTCAGTAAGCCTTCCTGATGAAGTTTTTCTTTTTCTTATCCCTCTCTCTGATGTTTGCTGGTTTGGATTTTATTTCATGTCAGTAATTGCCACATATGTGGTTTTCATAATTTTCTGTTTTTCTTGTGTACAGATTTCTTAACAAACTATATGATTATATCGCATATTGCAAACTTATGTATTATGTTCATGTGAGGAAATTATTTTATAGATTGTATTTGTCTGTCTGCTGAGATATTGTATCCCAGTCACAGTCAGCTTTTGTTGGCCCTAGGAGGAAGGGTCAAACCCTATCCGTATGTCATGTTTTACGATCGTATCCGTACGACATGGGGAACTGTGTGCCACCACTTTCCAAAGAGGAAATTACTCATCATTCCAATCCGTACGCTTTGCATAGCAGTCTGTCCGTCAAAATGATTTTTGTGTCTATGGAGTGTAGAATATGTACAATTGAACAGTCAATCAAATGTTTATAGTAAATTTAGTAGGAGAAACTATCATCTCCATGATAAAAGAGGTTAATTTTTTTTCACCAGTTTCTCAAGGTAAAAGATCAATACATCTAGTTAGGCAGCCTTCTTTGTTTTTATCATATTACTTGACTTTTTCGGGGCTGAAATCAAAACTTGGTCAAAATAAATGGGTATTGATAAGTAAAGGGAGAAATTTTGCTTTACTATTTCATGATAAGCTAGGGGACGTGGCTTCATTCTTTATTTTCACTGCATCTGTGCTGTAGTAGTTAGGCCCTTTTGCTGTTACCCCATGGACGATAGGACCTCAACTATTGTGGGAGGGGGGGGGGGGGGGGGTTTGTTCTATTGAGTTTTTCTGTATGTCTGCAGGGATGCTGTATCTAGTTCAGCCTTGATTTGTTATGACGCAGCCTTTGATGCAGCCTTTTTCCAAAATGATCTAGATTGCATTGATTTAGGTTGGGGGGGGGGGTCATAAAATTTTGGCAATAAATCAATCTCTATTTTATCTGCATATTCAGTTACAAAAATTCCCCCTGCTTCATTCTGTTATTTATTTGGAACAACTAGTCTTTGTTTTAGCTCATGTGACTGGTAAATCAGTCAGACCAGACCATCAATGATTTATTTATAGAGGCACCAGCCATCTATGTCCAGGTGCTGTTTTAGCCAAGAGTTTTGGTAAATCAGTTCGGAGCAAATGCTTACATTTTGAAAATGTTTCTGCAAGTAATCGTGCATACTTTGTTCTGGTCTTGTCAATGCAGAGCCAGGACGAGAGTATGTCATCAGTGTACGGGCTCAAAACCATATGGGCGCTGGTCAAGCCTTGTACGAAACTGTGATCACTCGTATCCCAGATGGAGGTGTGTTTAATTTAATATATATACTTTTTTCCACCTTGTTTGTATTGAAGTACCACTTGACACGATTTTACCCGTCAATTTAATTAATTTAAAGGTTGCCTCTTTTTCATTTTTATGATCAATGTCTGATGGACAAAGTAAGTATTGTCTGATAAGTATATTACATCTAAAAAAAAAAGGTTGCAGAGAGATCAAATTACTCATGAAACTGTTTCATTCATATATCTTTTTTCTTTCTCCTTTCCTTTCCATTTTATTTCCTCTCTTCACCTCTCTTTTCCCCTCTCTTTCCCCTCCCTGTCCGTCTTCCTTTTCCTTTCCCTTTCCTTTTTCCCTTCCTCTCCCCATTTCTCCTCCCCCTTCCCTCTTCTCCTCTCTTTCCCCCTCTCTCACCCCTCCCTCTCCATCTCCCATTTCGTCTTCCCATACTTTTCCCCTTCCTCTCCCTTTCTTCTCCCCCCCCCCCCTCACACACTAGCTCTCTCTATGCCCCTTACCTTGCGCCCCCCCCCCCCCCAATTTTTCACCATATTTCTCTCTCTTTCCGTTTTGTGTCAAGAGGGGGCTAGTAAAAAGCAAAACGATCCAAAGCACTCCATTCTGAAGTTATGTTGTATTTGTTTTACTATATGTGTTTCAATTCATATCTTGTCTCTCTCACCTTCACCATCTCTGTAATAGATGGTTGGAGGAACTCTAGCACAGTCCTCGTTTTTTTCTGCATTATTTCATGTTGCTATCTGTTTTTAGTACAACTTGGTACTTATTGACCTGATTAGCTGCCAACTGCAGTAATCAGCCATTTGAAGCTTTAACCATTTTTTTTTTTTCATGTCCTCTGTCCCGAGTGGATGGTTAGAGCGCACCACTTTCATTCTTTCCCTCTTACATTTCCTGGCTATCTGTCTTACTTTGGGGGCTTTCGTAGCCTAGAGGTTAAGGTGTTGGCCTCTCACTCAAAAGGTCCTGGGTTCGAATCCGGGTAGCGACCAAAAAATTTTCTTCTCTAAATTTGTCTCCTTTCA
The DNA here is from genome assembly GCF_000002075.1 of Aplysia californica. NCBI lineage: Eukaryota > Metazoa > Mollusca > Gastropoda > Aplysiida > Aplysiidae > Aplysia > Aplysia californica. The sequence continues at coordinate 755,056 of NW_004797430.1, read as the reverse complement.
CCTCATTTCCTGCTCTCTAGCAATGTTCTGTCGTCTGCTTTCGTCTCCACTTTCTGCCCTCACCCCGTCACCTCCTTTGCCCCTTCCTCTGGGCACCTGATTCTTTCTGCAGCCTTTCTACTGCTACTCCTTCGCTTCTTCTTACTGCAGTCTTTCAGCCACACCCCTGATCTTCTGGTAGGAAAGATCTACACCTAGCCTTCTCGGACAAGGGCGAAAAATCTCGGAAGGCCCGTGTGCAAGTTGCGCACGTTAAAGATCCCTTGGTGGTCTAAAATCGATAAGAGTAGGCTTCGGCCGCCACCCGGGCAAAATTCAAAATTTCCTACCAACTGAAAATATTAGGTGTGTCCCGCATGCTCATATGACCTATGCAGTTACTCTACTATAAAAAATAATAAAAATGTCTTACTTTTTTCCCCTGTACTAAATGACCATAATTGTGTCTATTTGCTCCTTTTTATGCATTAATAGATATATGAACTGTGTCCTGATTATTTAAAAAATGCCACATACCTATTGCACAACAATGTTAGATCGAAGCATTATTGAAAATTGTTCTTTTGTGAGTCTAGGAAACGCAAACGTGAAATAGTGTTTGCTGGTACAAATTAAAAAATATGGAGATAGTGATGATGATGCAAGTGGTAATAATGGAGAGGTGAAGAGCTTGTTTAATGCTGCTGTTGCTGCCTCTTCAGCTACTACTGCCTCCACTCCTGCTGTTTGAAGTATAGACCTAAATTAAAATACTTTGGGCATTTATTGTAGGACATGTATATATTCATTGGTGACTATATTTTTTCAGATGAATTCAAGCCTATTTTCCCTCCGGTTGGCCTGAGGGCAATAGTTCAGTCTGCCCATGCTATCAATGTTACCTGGATGGATATGGCCATGTAAGTACATTGGTTCATGTTCCACTATCCAGTACTGAATACAGTTAATGAGTGATTAGTGCAGGTGGTTGGGGGGGGTGCTCAGGTGTGGTTTGCTCCTTTTTTCGTATCATACATCTATCATCCTGATATCGCCACCTTCTATTTTGTGTTTGTTACTCTCTTGTAACACTTTAATCTTCAGCACTTACTTGACCTTATTGTGTGGCAAGTGCTGTAAAATGATTGCTAAAAAACATGATATGTGACCTCCCGCTCACTATAATGTTGGTCATTGGGGAATTTTCTAGAGAAAAATCTGATAAACCTAGCTCAAAATTAGGGGACTGCTTACTGGTGACCAGATATCGCATGTTTGTGAGATTCTTTCTATCAGTTTGATATTTTATGATGTATGACGGTGATGAATTTATGTATCTATTTATGCATAGGCTAAAACAGCACCTGGACATGAATGGCTCGTGCCTCTATAAATAAATCATTGATGGTCTGTATATGCATGTATGTTGGTATTCAAATTTCTCACAGTGGATGTTTTTTCATTTGGGGATTTTTTTCTTTTTGAAAGGGGGTTGGTTTTTCCATCTTTCAGAGCATTTAAAACTTATCTTAATGAGACCTAGAGGAGTTTTTCTGCTTTTAATACAACGAAGTTGTGAGAAAAGTTAGATTCTTCACTCACTCAGTACACTGTAATCTAATGCCCGATGGCACACTATTTTTCTTTTCCTTCAGTCATTCTTGTCGGTCTGTCTTGCTTTTTCTTTGCCAAAAAGGGCCATTGCTCTGTCAATGTGCTTTTCTTTACTGAAACTCAAACTCAAAATGATGTAGTATTTGCTCGATGTTTGCAGGAAGCAAGAAACCGCACAGACAGAAGAGCGAGAGTACTTCCTGCGCTACCGTCAGCTCAACCATATGTCCTCGCCCGCCACTCCCCACAACCGCTTCCAGACTCTGAGGACAAAATACTCGTACCTTGTGGTGGACACACTGTTGCCCTTCACTAAATACGAGTTTGCCGTTCTCGCCTCTAACACCAAGCAAAACAGTACTTGGTCCATGATGGTGTGGAACATCACAAGAGAAGCTGGTAAGTGTTTGACATTCCTCTGAAGCGACTGTCGTAATCAGAAGAGAAACAGTTGTTGTGCTGCGTACTGTAAATATGGACCTTCACCCTTTTAACCCTGTTCCTCTGAGTTTACTGAACCCGAACTGAACCAGAGCTCCTGACCTATCTTTGCTCATTCGAGCGTCAGGTAGGTCTTATGCTGTGTCCTTGGGAAAGACACTAAGGCACTTTACACGAAATTCCTATTTGTCTCAGTCCTTTCGGAGATGGATGTTAAACTTGGAGATCCCGCCTCATAAATTATCTTATAATGTTGATAGGGGCATTAAACCTATATCATTTGACCATTTCCTATCTTGGGTCGACCGCCCATTTTACACTGCTGCAGGTTGAGGTGTGCATTCAGTGCTCAGGGGGGTAAAGATAGACAGTATGTTCAGGTGTGCACTCAAGTCTGTCGCATTTTCCTGGAGTGAAACTGCTCAAGTCCTCTCAGAAGTTGAATGTTTGGGAGAATTTTATATGTAGCCCTTTTTCCCTTTAAAAATCCTTTCTATTTAATGCCTGAAAATGATTTAGCGTTCAAGATGTACTATTCACAACAACTAAAATTAGACTTTCAAGAGTTATTCATCAATTTTCAGTAACTCAGGTGTAGGGTTGTTTTGTGGTACACCCTTGTGAGCTTCATATTTAGGTGGAATAGAACACCGCCACGCCCCCCCCCCCCCTTTAATTGGCTGCTTGCGTTGTGTGCTTACTAGAATACTGAGAATGTTTTTGAGTTTTTCTTGGGCTTGCTGGGTTATGATAGTTGTAAAATGCATAGAACATACTACTGCAGAGCATGAGATGAGCTATAAATTATTATTTTTTCTCCTTCTTTTCCTTCTTCTTTTTCTTTTTCTTCTTCTTCTTCTTTTTCTTCTTCTTAATATTGTTATTGTGTGATGAGGTGAAGATAATAAAATAAATCTTTATTTTCCAGATGTTGGCACATTGGTTTGGTGTTTCACTACTCACTCACTCTCACACACACACACACTCACACACGCACATACGCACACACATGTACACACACACGTACACACTCTCTCTCTCTGTCTCACACACACACACACACACACACACACACACACACACACACACACACACACACACACACACACACACTCACACACACACTCACACATACACACACACTCACAGACACACAAACACACACACACTCTCTCTATCTCACACTCTCTCTCACGCACACTCACACACCCACGCACATTCACATATACTCTCACACGCACACACACACTCACACACACACACCAGCACACAGGCTCACTGGCAGGTTATGTTTCATCATGTCTTGTCTGTTGTCCCCAGTCCCGTCCACTCCTCCAGAGGACCTGAATGTCATCATTCACCCCGGGAGTCCTGGTCAGGTGACACTCAACTGGCAACCGCCCACCCAGGCCAATGGGATTGTGACAGGCAAGATGGGAGGGGTCAGAATTTTTATTTGAGCTCTTAGCCCCTTTCGAAGCAGCCATGATACTAATCTTCCTCGGATCCGAGGGATTCCGAGTTTTTGAGCCTTCTGAGGAAATTTCCCTGCGATCTGGCATACTCCTTGGTCTCACGAAAGTTGGGCCACCGATGTATGCAAAAATGTAGTTCCACGAGCGGGAATTCTTAATTCCGCAAAGCGGTCATCGCCATCTCGCTTGCCGCATTGAAATGGTGTGTGACAATATTTTGATTTCTTTGTTTTCGTTTTGGATGGCTTTCTGTATTCTCGATTCTCATTCATTTGCACGCTGTTTCCACGCTCGCTTCATACAGGCTTCTTCCTCCCTTAGTTTGGTCATAGCACGGATGATTTTCCTCCTTTTTGACTTTTTGTCATTAGCATCACTGAAGCAGTTTTAGCTATTCTAGATGCAAGGAATCTTTTGTCTTCTAAAGCTTGAATAATGAAGTCTCAAATTTTACTCACATTATGCTGTTGTCTATTTTGGACTGTGGAGTTTTAAAAAAGAATTTCAGATGTACGTTGCTGAATTATTCACCTTATCTTGTTTTTTTCTTTATGATGGATTTAGGCAGTAAAGTCAATATGATGCTTTTGAAATATTGAAATAAAGGCATGGTGGACAGTGATTTTCCTCTTCTTTGAGATGACAAAAGTGACTTGTTTTTTTTTTTTCAGCTGATAGTTAATTATACTGATTGGTCTTTGCATTTGTCTCGTATTCATGTCGAAAATACATTCAGTCAATTACAGTAATTAAATTCTCATTCAAAGTCGAGGAGAAGAGTCTTTGATTTGATTTGCTGTTATTTCTCTTGTGTCCAGGGTATGAAGTGTCCTATAGCACTGCGGCCGTTGACGGTCAGCCATTGGTTGGGGTCATGGAGACAAAAGGCAACAAACTGTCTGTGACCTTGACCTCCCTTGTACCGGGTGTGACATATGACCTGTCAGTCAAGGCCAGAAACAGCCGGGGTCTTGGGCCTCCTTTTACTATCAAGGACTACAAATTGCCTGGTGGTGAGTTTTGTTTCCTGCCACGTTTCAATTTCAACATTTCCTACCTATCGCTGTTATTCAAAGAAGAGTTCTTCAGTTCATGTAAATATAAAACTTGACTGCTGAAGACTGATCTGATACACTTTCCTCACTATAAACGAAAAGGAGGCAATAGCTTAGTGTGAAAGATCTTTTTTTTGTACATTGCAAAGCTTACCATTGAGGAAAACTCATGAGAGAAAAAGGATGCATTTCTGGTCAGTTTCTAGATGGGTTTTGTCCTGGTTGAAACAAAAACAACAACCGATTAAACAAAAATATTTGTTAAAAGTGTGGAGATGGTTAGAGGATGCCACTGTGGTAGGTCCTACTTCTTTACTTCCCCTCAGTTGTTACTGTCTGTCTTACCTTTTTCCTAGTACTAAAGGATCAATATTGTGTTGATATGCCCCTCTTTACTCAAACAAAACAAACAAACAAAAGAGTGTTTAGAAAATATTTGAGTATGCTGCTGTATTCACCTGTGCTGTGAGTCTGTCTACAGATGATCTCGTGGGAATTATCCTGAGCGATGGAATGTACAATATCAGCATCTATTATGTAATGGCCTGGCTCTTCAGTGTTTGTGCAAAAGACTTGATGTGGAGAGCGTGTTTTATTGAGTTTTTCTGTTTTTTTATGAGCTGCGCTATCCCACTCAGGCAGGATTGAAGCAGTACACCTATATGATTTCAATTCTGTTGATGAGATGTAAAACGTTGCCATCATTTTTCAGAGAATGTACAGTACGTTTGATTTTTGTGGAAAGCATTGTCTTCATTTTCAGGCAATATCTAGTTCATTTGGTTTTTGTCAGGCTGAAAAGTAATGGCTGTTTGGGCATGGCTTTCTTATTTTCAATACTTTTTGCCCACTTGACACACCAAACAAAAAGCTTAGAATCTTAGATACGCACAGCTTACTTTATTTTTTGGAACAGTCTGCACTGTGATCCACACAGAGCCACCTAATCTGGACTAGCCGGTGCATTCTGGTAGTGAAGAAATCAGCAGACTTTCGTCAACATCACAAACGAAAGCGGGCCACTGCATCTGCATTTGTGGTTCCCTTTAGCCATGTGAAAAAGAAAAGGTGCAAAGGAGCAAGAGCTGGACTGTATGATGGATGAGACGAATTCATTTAAGTTTTCTTATGTCGTGATCAAATCTTAATATGTTATGTTCGAAAAAGGCTGTTATGTCCAAAAAATGTTTCCCCCCATTTAGTTAAATTTAAACCAAGGAATGATTAACATCACACTGCGTTCCAATTGTCAAGTAGTGGTAGATCTAGATGCGACTACGCATTCTTGGCTAAATGTCAACGAGAGGGGAAAATTTGAAGTCCCTTTTCATCGAGAGGGGACAATTGTACAACAGTGAAATTATGGAGTGTTTGAAACTTTGAAATTTGAATGTCTCTAAATCTGAAAACGTGACTTTGATCTCTTTGACATTTTGGTCTAAGTAATATTCCATTCATCTCCCCAGATCCCTCTCCTGTACCTGCATCCCTAGCTGCTCTGCCCACAGCGGGCAACCCAACGGCCGTGACCTTGGTCTGGGATCTCCCGGGAACTGCCAACACTAACATCTTGGGTAATCAAGTTGTTATCTTTTAGTGGATTGTTGGTTGGGGGGTCTTATGAAGTATTTTTGGTCATTCTCCTGTTTTGTTTATAACTGATGTTGTCCTTTATCTATTCCTGGGAAAATTAGACCATTTTCACGGAGACCTGGTGAAAACCGTGCAACAAAAATGAGGCATTTTCATTAGCATAGTTTTCTAAGAGTGCTTGTTTTCATTATTCCTGCCTATTTTGTTCTGGCTCAAGTATTATCTGTTTCATCGGTGACCCTTTTTCCTGGCACATTAATTTTGATTGTCGTAGATTGTGTCCACTTATTTGAAAAAGATCTGGCTTTCAAGCTACTGATAAAGTGAAATCCAAACAGTTATCATAATAAGCAACTTCATATTTCCCGCCTGGGAGGAAGACAGCTACCAATGCTAAGAATACGGACATTTTAAAAAAAATACAGGTGTTCTATATTGCAAGTCTGCAAAATTTATATAACTGTATGGAACACATTCTGAGTTTAGTTTTATCATCCTTTCGTGACACCATAAGGTCTCATAGCAGGTTGGAAGTAAACACATTAGATTGTAGGTTTCTGTGTATTATTTGTAAACGTAAAAAAAACAATGGCTTGCACTGCCTCATAGGAGTTTGTCTAGTATTTTTAGAGGAAGTCATTGTGTCACTCATTTTTGTTTCCTTGTGTAGGTTTTGTGATCTTATACACGTCGGAGATGAACATCGAACACGTCCATTGGGAGGTCGAATCTAAGATTGGCAAAGATCTGAAAACAGCAGTGATAGAGAACTTGGAACCGGGCAAGGAATACTTCTTCAAAATCCAGGCTCATACCTCTGTGGGATTTGGTCCGGAATCCAATACAGTAGCCTTCCAGATTCTTCATGGTTTGTTGTTGGTTTCATCAAAGTTTTTGTTACTGATTGAGGAAATGGGATGGGCATCTGTAATGTAATAGTTTGGCTCTTTGCTGTTGCATGCAGGAGATGGAGTTCATTTCTTGAGTGAGGAAGTTATTTTACTCCTGTGTGTTTTCCAGGATGTTGTATCCCTCCTAGCCTGGGTTAGCCCTGATAGGCTGAGTCAAAATAACCGGCCTCGTGGTTGATCGGGGGTTAAATATTTTTAGTTTATTGAGATTCTTTACGGTTTTGAAAATGAGATTGACTTTGTCTGATGCATCTGGAATGTCAGTGTTGCACTAATAACCTTGTGTCACATAGGAGTGGGAATTGGATTTCATATCACTATATCTGAAGGAAAAATTGGTTAATGAATCTGCACTTAGTCTTCTTTTTTCTGGTACCCCTGCTAGAGCTCAGCGAGTATGTGACTGTAATAACTTCAGCTCACTGTGCTGTTGATTTTTATGTACATTCTGTTTTATATATATGGGAGGCAGAATCAATGCTTGCCTGACAGGTGCACATTTGACTTTTTGGAAGGTACTCAATAGAAGGGCTTCAACCTTGGGTTTGAATTAATTTTGAATTATGATGAGATGACAATCCGAAGGGCCTACTTTTGTCTGTTTTAGAACCGTCAAGAGCCAAACTTCCCCATGGGTCTACCGCAATTTTGTGTCCTAATCGGAGAAGATTGCGTACTTGATCCTACCTGTTGATCAGGTGGTGTAGAAAACATGAAAAAATACCCAAAGCTGTCAGGGTTTGAACTCTGGACCTGCAGATTGATGGGCAAATGAATACCTGTTGAGCTGCTGAACCCCCGTACTCTCATACTTCATTTCTTGTGTGTGCTGTGTTTTTCCATAGTTTGTCAGTATACATTATAATAGTAAAGAGGGAGGGAGCGAGAGAGAGATATGAGGGGCTCATGTGCAAACCCCGCTACATCCATTTTAGCACTTATGAGAAAATTAGCTTTTATAAATGCTGCTATTCGCACGAACATGCGTAAAAAGATTTTTGGGGGGCTTTTATGAAGTAGGTGTTGGGTTTTGGCCGAAAACACTTTATGCATCTGATAACCGGTAACAAATCTGCATTTATAAGCAAACATTTTTTTTTTTTTTTTTTAAATGTTGCTTACTGGGTTTTGTATCTCAGCCCTTCATATGTTTATGCATATTTTATGTTCAAGAAGCTGTTGAAATCACACTGGCAATTTCTTCCTACAAAGGGTCAGTTAAATGAATTTTGTCTGAAATGATCTTTCTGTAGCTGCTACTCTTGTATAACTAAGTACAGTCAGACTTGGTCCAACGACCACCTGTCCAAGACAAGCACAAGTACAGACGATGATTTCCCACTCCCCATCCTTGCTTTTTTTTCTATATTATAACAACACTGTCCAAGAGGACCTCCTGTCCCTTTTTTTGGGGGGGTAAGTGTTTTACGGCACTCGCATCTGCATAAGGTCATATGAGCGCGTGGGACACATTAACCGTATTCAGTTGGTAGGAAAATTTGAATTTTGCACGGGTGGTGGCTGAAGCCTACTCTTTTCGATTTTAGACCACCAAGGGATCTTGAACGTGCGCAACTTGCTCACGGGACCTCTGATTTTTTTCGCCCTTGTCTGAGAAGGCTAGGTGTAGATTTTTCCTACCAGAAGATCAGGGGAAAGGCTGAAAGACGGCAGAAAAAAGGAGCCAAGGATTTGCAGTAGAGAGGCTGTAGAAAGAGTCAAGAGCTCAAAGGAGGGGGCCAAGGAGGTGAGGGGAGGGCGGGCAGAAAGTGGAGACGAAAGCAGATGACAGAACATTGCTAGAGAGAGACAATTTCAGAGAAGAAAATTTTTCCGTCGCTGCCTGAACTTGAACCCTCTGAATGAGAGGCGAACGCCTTCATTTCAAGGCCACGAGAGCCCCCCACCCCCTGTCTTAGATGACCACTTTTCTTTGGGTGGTCGTCTTGGACAAGTTTGTCTGTCTACCACCTTTATTTCAGTAGGCTTGTGTGGGTGGTTGGGGGGAGGGGGGTGCTCTGTTGGGGTTTGCTCGTTGTTCCCTGTCAAACGTTTATTTTCTTTATCAGTTTCCTCTTTATATCTGTTTGTTTCTATCTAGTAACTCCTCTAATCTTTGGCACTTATATGACCCTGTTGAGCTGCAAGTGCCATAAAACTCTTTCTAAAAAGAAACGACTTGTGTGATTAAAGAGTTGTACGAAGAAAATGTGAAAATTTGATTTTCTTGGTCTCCCTGGTCAGATGAAGAAGAGGATGTGTCCACCATAGAGGCCCCCAAGAAGCTGCAGGTCATTGTCCTGTCCTCCACCTCAGCTGTGCTGAGCTGGCAAGATCCCCACTTGGCTAAAGTGTTTGAGGTGAGCCTCTTGTTAAAATTTCAGTCTAGTTATAGCTTGTTCATTTTTGTCTGTCGATGTTGAAAAAAATATTACTCATTTACTAATTTTCCAATTAGTACATGTTAACTTTGAATGGCACTTCTTTAAGCCAGCGCCCAAGCTAAAATATAGTTTAAAAGTGATCTTGATCTCAAATGTAGTTCCTTGTCTTGACCTGAACGGTTGTATTTCCAGGATACTTCTTCACCTTCTCCTCGATACACAGTCCGCTACCGAAGTCTAGACCCGGAACCATCCCAGTTCAAGCTGGTGTCTCAACCATTTACGTCCTTGTATTTGGTTGACCTTCAACCCCTGACCCGCTACGAGTTCTCCGTCAGAGTGCATCGTGGGAAGGAAATGTCAGACTGGAGTGTCCCTGTGGAGAACACAACTTTTGCTGCTGGTGAGATTCTTTATTTAATTATAGTGGTAAAGATCAAATGTGAGACAGGGTGGTGGAATCAGGTGCTCGTCAATTTTTTGGTCATGTGGAGTTATTAGTATCATCTTCAAGCTTGTTCATTTGTCTTGCTTTCTGTTAAAAAAAAAATATTCATCTGTCTCTAATAGAAGTCGAGGTATCTTTGATTAAAGGAGGTGAGGGTCATTTTGGGTCAGGTAAAATTGGCGAGAAAATAGCAGCCAAAGTTTTGTTACTTCTAACGCTTGAGTGTCCTTGAATTGAAAACTGCAAATTTACATTTTGTATGCCTGTGATAAATATTTTCCAGTAGAATTCTCTCAGAAATGTGTATTTTAAATGGACATCAAAGTAATTGAGCACGCGAAAAAAGATTGATAAACATTGTCAAATGGGAGGGGAAAAAGTTGGTTTCTTCAATTTCATCATTTTGACGAGTGCCTGATTTCACCGTAGTGCCTCACAAATGCATTCTCATAACGTATAACCCTGCAGGAAAATGAGCTTGATGTGCTTTACAGTTTTTTATTATCCTTACAGACCCTATAAATAACACTCCAAATTATTCTCAGCTTCCTGGGAAGCAATCAGAGCAAGCTGCCGTTTTGCAGGCTCTCAAACAAGACTTTTCACCCACAAGATCTTTCACTGTCTTCAGCTGGGTATATATTTCGACGCGACGAAGCAAGGAAATAATATGTGTAAAACGCCATTCCCTATAATACACTGTCAGGCCCAGTCTGGAAATTGCATTAGTCACCAAAGGGTTGTTAGTCTGGCAGCCCATTCAATATCTATTTTGCCATAATTCCATTTTAGTTGTGATACTCTTCTGAACATTCACCAAGTTTTGCTTCGTCATCAATGTCTTTCTACATCATTGTATTTGGGGCATGACGAAGTACGAAAATTTCGAACACTATTTCCAATCCTCGACAAATTTGAGTTACCAGTATTTGATTGTAGTAATAATAATAGGAATAATGATAATAATAAAAATAATAATAAAAAAAGTAAAGTTGTTTCCGCATCCAATCCGGACATTGGGGATTGCCTTGTTAGTGGGACAACTTTCTGGGCCTTCGGCATATTGTAGTAGGGTGGCCAGTTCCTTTCCACGCTGTCTTTACTTCCCCAACTCGAAGTCAGGTACCTATTTCTGCTGGGTGGGCAGGAGGGAGCGAAAAAAATTTGTGTCCGAACCCGGGATTTTCTGCTTCAATAATAATATAATAATAATAATTGCATTTATTTGGTGCATATCCAAGCTCCACAGTATCAGTATGCTCTATGATCAAAAAGAAATGGTTCAAACGTTTTGCAAAACATGTATAGTTATCTGTTACTAGGTTGTCTTTCACTTTCAGTCAGCCTCATAACTAACAGTTTCTATGATGGAGTACGTCTCTGTGTGTCTTTTGAATACAAAAGTCAACGATGTCTTTAAATTTAAATTTTGGATTAAAAAAAAAAGAAAGATTTGTAGTGTTCATCAGACATTTCTGTTTCACAAAAAAATGTGGTGACTTTTCATGAGTCTGTTAAAATGTCAGTTTGAGTTTGATCCAAAACATTTTCTTTTTACTTTTAGATTTCTCCCAGCACCCTCTGAAGGCTGAGGTGAGAGGTCAACGACAGTCGCCGGGTGTGGTTGTCTTGTCCTGGCAGCCACACTCAGACTCAAAGATCAAAGGTGACCTTGACTGTATTGTACTGTACTTGTTACGCACTGTATATATATCAAAGACTCCACAAGGTAGTGTACTCTATATTTCAATACTTGAGATACTGCAATACCCCACCACTACCACCACCACACAGACTCTCACATCAATATGGTCATATGCTTCCCGGGAAGCCATGAACGTTTCTGAGTGCTGTAGGGTCTGCTGGGGTAATAATCTAGTGTAAAGCACATAGAGCTTGCTGTTGAGCGGGGGTAGGGGCTATACAAATACTATTTATTATTATTATTATTATTATTATTATTATTATTATTATTATTATTATTGTGAGCGACATCGACAAGAGAGAGAGTTTAGGATTATTTTTAGTGATTGATAATGGAAAAGTAGGAGCAAAGGTTGTTCTAAAAGAATTTCTTTTTGACAAATGAAACGAAACATGTCTATCATCCTATGTCTACAAAAAATGAGCATTGTTTTCATTTTGGACTTTATTTGTAGAGAATTAGCCATCTCATGATAATATGTCTTTTTTTTAGTTGCACCTGAAGTTACGAGAGGATTCAGGAGATTGGGTTGTTTAGATTGGTGAGAAGAGGTGACTGTCTTTGGTTGGTTTGTGTGCCCACCCTTATAACAGATTGTCTTACAATGGGCACACTAGGGGGGCTCTTGTGGTCTAGATGTTGTTGTTGTTGTTTTTGTTATCGATCCACTCTCGCCCTTCTGTCCAATGCCTTGTAGTGTTAAGTGCAGGTTTGCTGCAGTTGCTGTAATGTCCCATACAGTGTGTTGTCAATGTCAGGTCTCAGAGGGAGAAGGGTATCTTGTGGTCTAGAGGTTACAGTGTTCGCTTCTCTTTGAATAGGTCTCGGGTTCGAATCTGGAAAGGGACAGAAAATTTTCTTCTCCTAAATTTTCTTGTTTCCCCTCCTTTCCTGCTCTCTATCAATTTTCTTTCACCTGCTTTCATCTCCACTTTCTGCCCCTACTCCCTCACCGCCTTTGCCCCCTCATCTGGGCTCCTGACTCTTTCTGCAGCCTTTCTGCTGCTACTCCTTGGCTCCTTCTTACTGCTATATCTTTCAGCCACACCCCTGATCTTCTGGTAGGAAAGATCTAACACCACACCTGGCCTTCTGGGATAAGGGCAAAAAATCTCGGAGGTGGCGTGTTAACGTAAAAGATCCGTTGGGGGTTCAAATTCGATAAAAACAGGCTTTGGCCTCAAAATTCAAAATATCCTACCAACTGAAAAAATGTGTCCGGCATGCTCATATGACCTCGTGCAGTTGCGAGCGCCTTAAATCACTTTTTTTTAAATGTAAAAATTGATAAAAATTGGGCGCATTGCACTGTCTCCCTAGTTCACTCTTGCATGTGTTGTTTCAAGACAATATTGGACTTGAGTTCTGTCTTGTTCTATAAATCAATTTTTTTTATTGTGCTCAGAATCAAGGATGACTTTTGTGTTAAGATTTGGATATTTCATAATTAAGTCATTAGTAGGAACTTCAAGGTTTCATTGCTCCCTCTGTATTTTCCTAATCCAGCAGCACGGGAGGCTGGTAGGTCCTACTTCTTTACTTTCCCTCTGTTGTTTCTCTGTCTGTCTTGTCTTTTCCGAGCACTAAATGACCATTAGTGTGTCGATGTGCTTCTCTTTACTCAAACAAACAAACAAACCAAATCAGCAGCCTTCTGAAGTCGGGCCCTCTAGCTTAAAGCTCCCTCAGTAAAATGAAGTCGTTCATTTTTCATGGGATAGCGATGTTTATTTCATGATAGATGCTACCTGTAGAAGTGTTCTCTTTATTAAGCATCACTTGTGTTCGAATGAAAGTAAATCAGTTGACCTGTGACCCTGGCACCTTCCGCAGAGTACATTGTGATGTACTCTAGTGACCCGAGCAAGCCGCACAAGAACTGGATCCAGAAAGCAGCGGTCAATCAGGACGTGAGGCAACAGCTGTTCTACAACCTGACCCCAGAGACGACCTACTATTTCTTTATCCAGGCCATGACGGACTTGGGATTTGGTCCTCGCTCAAAGGTTGTCTCCTATACCACGCCCAAAGGTAATGCTTTTCTTAGCTGTTTAAGTGTCAGGTTGAATCAAAACATTGGGGGGGGGGGGGGCATTTAGATTTCTCCCAGCACCCTGAGAAAGCTGAGGTGAGAGGTAAAGCTTTTCTTGGCTGTTGGGATACAGATGGTTTAGTGAAAAGAGATAGCCCGCGAAGTGGATGGGGATTTGTTGCATTCGCCAACAATAAAATCATACACAGTGCAACTGGAGCCTGCAGCAGGGCTACATCAAATATGCGAATGGAAATTGAAGCCATCATGAAAGCACTTTATTGGATGACTCAAGATCGCCTCCACACGACCCATGCTGTTCTGATCACTGATTCCATGTGTACCCTCAGAAGGATTGAAAAAGGTTTCCTGAGATTAGAACGGATTCAAGCTTTCGAAGAAACGCCTATACGATTGCTCACATGGATTTTCTGCCCTGGCCATGCAGGTGTTAGGGGAAATGAAAAAGCCGACAGACTGGCTGGTGAGGCCACCTCAGTTGACAACACAGTTCATCCAGATAGGGTCGAGATCCGAAATGTCTCTCTTGCCAGCTGATTGAGGAGGAAGATAGGGAGGCAGAGGCCAGTACTGCCGTGGAGAGGATTTTGCTTTTGGGAATACAAAAATGAAGCGGAAAATCTGGTATCCTTGCTGGAAAGAACGGAAGAACGTTCAACCAGATATGCACTGGCACAATCAGTGGAAAGACCCTCGACGACATTTTGGAGAGAGCAACGGAGCATCAATGGACATGTCAGGAGTGCAGGGATGTTGCTTCCTGAAACAATGAACAATGAACAAAAAGCTTAAGGATTGTCAGAATAATGGTGAGGTAGATTGTCAAGGTAACAATTTGAGAATTGTTTGGGTGAAGACTCCGTGCGTGACAATACTTCTTTGTAGCATTTCTGCATCAATGCAATACTTCAAGGACCTGAATTTTGTAGAGATATATTATGGGTCTATTTTATTTACTTTTTTCAAAAGGTGGACATCAGTATTGATTTTTCAAGTTCTCATTGTTTAACTGAGGAATCTATGCCTGTAAAGTGAAAAACATGCCTTAAAGTAGGTGCCACAAAGAAAAAAAAATTAAAATTGCATAAAAGTAGATTTTTCTCCATCTGATCTGTAAGCCATAGAAACTATGAAGTTAACCGTTTTTTTTTGGGGGGGGGGGGGGTTTAGTAGAGAGTTTTACGGCGCTCGCTACTTCATCTTAACCGTTTAAATAATTAAAACTGGACAATAAATTTAAAAAATTATCATGGTTTAAATTCATTCAGAAAGTAGAACATTTCACTCAGGATGCAAAACGAGGAAAAAGCAGGACTTTGAAAAGTCACACAATAGGGTAATGACAATGCACATACTCTTTTATTATGTCCTCTTGAAGTCGAGGACAATATTAAGACATACAGAGACTAAAAAATCCTCAGGCTTAAAATTCAGATTCTGTAGACCCATAAAATGTTTTGAAAATGGCTTTTCGGTGAACAATATTTGCTTTCTACACCACAAAATGCCAATTTAGAGGCCTGACGCTTAGAAAGTTATTATCCTGTAAAATCAAAACTTGTTGATGTTGTTGATAACAATGTAGGATACAAATTTAATTTTTTTTTTTGCATGCATAGAGCAAAGAATGTTTAAAGTATGCCATCATGAAAAAGAATCACAAAAATCGATGTATCGATGTACAGAAAAGTGGGAAGACATGGAGTAACATCAAGAGGCTAGCCCAGGATAGAGATAGGTGGAAGGTGTTTGTCCGTGGCCTATACCCTGGTGCAGGGTGAGAAAGGCATTGATGATGATGATCGTCATGAAAATGACCGAATCACTCATTTAGCACATTTGTAAAGAGAACGCACAAAAACAAATTTTTTAAAGTGTAAACGTTCATAAAATGATGATTGTTACAGACATGAGATTGATATTTCATATTTACGCTTATGTAATTTAGCATACTGAAGGCAGAAATGTCCTTCGATTTAAAATACAAATAATTTTAAGCTTAAAAACGAAATCTTTTACTTGGTACTTCATACAGCTTCTTTTGTCGTTTTAAAATTTCACCTGCGATTTAAATAAAGAGGGCCCACTTTAAATAGTGAAAAAGTGAAAGTCAAATGTGGGGCCGGTCCCGTAAATGTTTAAGGCAAAGGAATGCAATACTCTCTAACAAGCTGCTGTCTTGTTCCTGATCAGGAGACAAGTCCCACCACCCTGCATCGACAGTTGAAAAGCTGAGAGCCACTGTGGTGTCAGCGACGTCTGTCGTCCTCAGCTGGCACGACCGAGAGCGTCACAAACTCAGGGACAAGGTCTGTCAACTGTCATCTTGCTGGGGGTTTTTTTTCTAAATGTAACTTTTTATGTTGTTGGACTATTCTTGAGGTAAGAAAATGCTGCCTGTACGCCTTGCTTTTCTCTTCTCTGTCAATCAACACTATGATGTGCCTTCTTCTTTATGTATGTTACTCTCTTGTGACACCTCGAATCTTCTGGCGCTTATATGACCTTATGCAGTTGCCAGCGCCATAAAACCTCTACTAAAAAAAAAAAGACTTCTAGTTGTAAAAATCTCATTTAAAACTTTCTACTTTGTATGATATTCTGAAATACTTTAACAACTTTAACCCTTCCCTGTTCAGGTCCTTCACTAGTGATTGCTGTCCAATTGTTAAGTTTCCTGTGGACTCAGAAATTTTATAGTACTGACATTCTTTTGAGCTAGAGTAGAGGAGGTAGTCTGCGCTATCCTTAGCATAAAAAGTGACCTTGCAAGTCCCTGGTGAAAAGGGAGGTAACCTCACAATAACTGATGAGGAGCAAATTTCGTCTTCTATCGTTGGCCCAGCGCGCTACGCTGCTTTGTTTGCCAGACTCCCTCAGTAGTGGTATTTGTGAGGCAAAGTTAGGGCGGGTGTGTGCGACAATGAGCGGGAATGCGCGTTCCTGCTTGAGGGTGGTGCGTTTTATGGAGGGGCTGCGCGCTAGGATAGGGCGGGTCTTGCAACATGCCCTAATAACTTCTTATTATGAATCTTATAGGCTAACGTATGATTTTCTAACCACAAAGCAGGAAATATTCTTACACATGGCACAAGAGTTAAGAGTTACAAAAGACACTCAGTTTTTATGTATAGCCTAAAAAGAAAGAAAACAAAAAATAACTGAAGCCAACACTTACAATGGAAACAGTAATCTATTAGTGAGTCTAGATAACTCTGAAAACCATGAATTAAATTATATAAGAACAGAAAAGTAGAGACAAGTGGATCTAATTGCACATGGATAGACAAATATATTGTTTATACTATTTCTATGAAACAAATTGGGAAGAAGAGATTAGTCAGCACAGCAAAAGAGCTCAATGTCCATGGCATCCAGGTCTTCCTGAGTCTTGTCCTTCAGGTCCATCTGTTTGACACAGTTGGCGTGCCACCACTTGTCACAAAGCATGCACTGGGTGCCCACTACTTATCCTGCGGTGGTGGCTCCACACCCAGCACAGTCCACCGTAATGTCCCCACAATCGTCGGACCTGTCGTCGTACACCGGCTCTTCTCCTGAGTCAGAGGAATCTTCGTCCTCTTTCTTTTTCTGTGAGGCCACAACCAAAGAATTCATCTTCTTCTCCTGAATTCTCCTTTTCTTCTCCTCCTTTTTCTCCTTCTTTGCCAGCTCCCTTTGTTTTTTCTTCTCTTTTTGGCTTTCCTTCTTGTCTTCAGCTTGTGCTAGCCGTTTCATCTTTCTCTGCTCCATTTGCTTCTTTCTCTCTTCCTTCTGCAGTTGTTCTTCTTCCGCCTTCCTCTTCTTCGTGAGTATCATCTCTCTACAGTCATTTTTCCACTGATGGAAGGGGGCACTGTTGGCTGGGGTCTTCTAACGGTCTTGTTCTTTGAACAGGACGGAAATGTGAGCACCTTGTCGATAGTCATCTCCCCGGAGGAGGTTCCCGGGCTCTTGTTGATGGCTGGGGGAGCGGAGAAGCCAGTTGGTCAATATTGTCCATCAGGCTGGACCATATGTTGTAGTCGGGGTCGATCTTGAGGTCGTATCCATTATCATACCTCTTGAGGTACAGGTTCACCTTCTCCTCCCCAAGATTAAAGTTCATGGAGAATATTTCCTTGAGTCTGTGACGGCGAGTTTCTGACGTCGTGGATGGTTCAGAAGCAGAAGAGGCGGATGGGGCAGAGGCAGACGAGGTGGATGACAAGTTGAGGGTAGGGACAGGGGACCCTGTGAAGGTGCAGCTGGGTTCAGCTTGTCACTTGTGAGAACAACGTCAGGGTTGTAGGGAAACAGCCCTGACTTGATGAATCGCCGAGCTACTGTTGTCCAGGCTTTAAATTCAGGACGCCGACAAACGTCCTCAGTGTGACGGATATCCGTGGTGTCCGTTACAGACTTCCTTACCCCCTCTAGCCACGCTGGCTTAATAATGGCCCTGAAAAACACCTGGTCCAGAGGCTGTGTCAAGTGGCTGGTGTGGGCCTTAATGCAATATAATATTGCCCCGTTCTCGCTGCAGAGGTCTGAGACGCGAAACCCCGCCTTACCAGACACCATGGCGGCACTGCGCGCCAACCCCCATCCATCCCCTCAGAGAGGATGAGCGGCTCCGTGCTTTGCTTAGTACTGATGCTACACGCACAACACACTGCTTTGTGTGTAGTGCAAGTATACACATCTTCATAAAATGTATTGACAGCCTTACAACTGCAGGCCGATGCACTGTCAGAATACGTAATCAGCTAGCCTTGAAATAATTTGCCTCTGTGTACGTGCAATGAGCAACCACAGTGACCTGCCAATTATCTCGTGCTACAGGAAAGGGTGCTGCCGGATGTTGATAAACGCGGAAACGCTCTAGCATGTTTAAATTGGTTCATACTACAGGGTTGTCATGCTGACCCCCCTATCGCACAAACCTGCCGCTACTCTAGGTGGAAGCGAAGAAAGTAAAAGCAAAGGACAAGGTTGACTGCTGGTCCTGGACCTGGCCCTATGTTTGTGATTTGCTGCATCTTTCCTATCAATCATATTCCGTCTTTATTTCTCCTCCTGCTCCTTTTTGTATTTGTTACTCTCTTGTAACACCTCTCATTTTGGGCATTTATATGACCTTATTGTGTTGTAAGTGCAGTAAAACTTACTAAAAACTAACGACCTTATCTCTTTTTGTGCTATGATTTTACATTTATTAGATAATGGTCTTATTGTGTAAAGAAAGACAGTGATACTATGGCACAAGGGAATTGACTGAAAGTGTTAACCCCTTCGTGACCTATATAATGTACGCCGTTCGTCATATTTGCTAACAAGTTGAGCGAGCCAAGATGCTGGCGTATGTTATTCGTCATACCTTGCGAAGCGTGAGGACCATGATGACGAATACCATTTGTCATAAGTTGCATACTGCTTCTATTACGAGGGCTGTCCCACGGAAAACCGGAAAAGATCCATAAAAGCAACAATCTTTGTCCTATTATAATAAAAATGAAACACGTCATACCTCAACATGTGCTTTATTTCTCAATGTAATCACCATTCCGCTGGACGCATTTTTCCCACCGCTGGATCAGAGAGAAAATACCCTCCCTGAAGAATTTTTCGTCAAGGGATTTCAACCAATCTTTCACGGCTTCCTTGAGGTCTTCGTCGTCGGTGAATCGCTGTCCAGAAATATGGCGTTTCATTGGTCCAAAAAGGTGATAATCTGATGGGTGCAAGTCAGGACTGTGAGGGGTGTGTGGTAGAACTTCCCTGCTGAACCTTTGGATCCAGTCTTTCGTAACGTTTGCGGTGTGTGCCGTTGCGTTGTCATGCTGCAAAATGACCCCGCTGGACAACCGGCCTGGTCTTTTCCGGTGCACAACCTCTCTCAACTTATCAAGAGTCTGGCAGTTTCTGTTAGCATCAACACTTTGTCCTGGTTCCAGAATGCCAAAAAGCAGAACACCTTTAGCATCCCAGAAAACCGTGGCCATGAGTTTCTTCACCGATGGCTGAACTTTAAACTTTTTCGGGGGAGGTGGAGACGTTTGCTAACAAACCATTGAATCCCTCTTTGTCTCAGGGGTCATGTCATGTATCCAAGTCTCATCACCTATAATGATGCTTCTCAGGAATGCTTCATCGTATTCTTGGAGGTCTCCAGATGCGTTCATGACTCCCGTGACAGCTTGGGGACAACGATTCAACAAAGTCTGAGACACTTCAACACGTTGCGTTTCGTGGTCAGCTGTCAGCTCTTTTGGGACCCATCGAGCAGACACCTTTCGATAGTGCAGCTCATCAAAACTATCCTATGGACATTCGACTTTGAAATGTTTAGCGACTCGGAAATTTCGCAAAATTTTAGGCGCCTCTCTGTTTGAATGAGTTCGTTAACGCGACTCTTGTTGTCCTCAGTCTTGGCAGAAAAACAAGGTCCTGGGTGAACTTTGTCATTGACATCCGTATGCCCGGCTTTGAACTTACTACACCACTCATATACCTTTGACTTTGCCATAACTTTCTCCCCGTAAACTGACTTGATTTCAGTGTGTACTTCTATAGGTTTGAGACCTTTTGCGGTCAGAAACCGAATGACAGACCTCCCTTCTACCCGTGACCAATTTTCCAAGGGGGTAGCCAACTTTGGAGAACTGCTGTGTTCGTTTGGTTTGTGCGATGTGCATGGTGCTCAATGAGGAAATTTCCAAATGATTGTTTTACAAGTGTGCTTTTACAGAATGGGAAAATATTGAATAGTTTTTAAATTACAGCCAAATTCCGGTTTTCCGTAGGACAGCCCTCGTACATACATTTTGTAGATTCATATTCAGGAATAATTCTTATGTACAAAGAAATCTTTTCCTTTTAGACATAGTAACATTTGCGAACCGTGTCTAATTATAGGTAATGATCATTAAATCTAGTGCTACTCTGTGTCCCTATGGATCCAAAACTGTGCTCAATGAAGTACGAACTGACCCTGTGTCATGAAGGGGTTAAGCTCAATAGGGAAGGATTCCAAAATATTTTGAATTCCATAACCTGATCATGGGACCATGTCCGAACTTCAAGTGTATAAAGTACGTGTAGTTGGTTGTCTTTCACTATTTTTTTCCATGTGTGTAGAACAGTAAGTGACTTTTTCTCTTTGTCCTTCCACGCAGGACTATGACAGAGCTCTCTCAGGAGCGAGGTACTCCGTGCGCTACAGAGCTGTGGCGGATAAATCAGCCAGTTACACGTACACCAACTCAACATTTACCAACCTGTTCATCGGTTCGCTGCGGCCGGCGACAAAGTATGAGTTCTCGGTCAGCGCCATGCATGGGGGACAGATGTCCTCGTGGAGTGTGGCCGTCACCAACACCACCACAGAAACAGGTACTTGATTGATTCATAACGTCAAACTCCCACATTGACACTATTTAGATTGTACAGGAGGCAGGACCTAATTGTGTTGCAAGTGCCATAAAACTCTTACAACAGCAGAACAATTAAGAAGACAGTCTGCTCTGACCCTATCTGTCAGTGCCTACTCGACCTTTTTAAGGAGTTCTATCCCCTTTTTAGTAAGATTTTATGGTGCTCACAACTGCATATGGTCGGTCATATGAGCGCCAAGGGGTGGATGTCAACAGAGAAGTCTGAATGGGGAATTAGGCTTACTCTGCTCACCTCTCTAGCCTCTACAGCTCAAAGTCTGCTTCGAGTATCTAGACGCCTTGGAAATAGCAGTTCATAAGAGAGTGACAAACGTACAAAAGAAGTAGAGGAAAAATGACAATAGTAAAGATGAGAAAAGAAAGCAGCAGTTCCCCCTATTTTGTTCTAGCACTGTATGAGCGTGGCATTGATAAATCAGTCCATTTACAATTCAACTGTGCATAAGAACATGTTAATACTCCCCCCCCCCCCTTTTGGGAATGGCCTAAAGACTCTTCCGTCAGTAGCACTGCCCTAGGGGGGAAGAGTGTTGTTGTATAGTTCTGTTTTGACCACTTCTCAGCCCCGGACTCCGCACCCAGTAACCTCACCGCACTGATGGATCATGGGGACCCCACCACGGCTCTCCTCAGCTGGCAGCCTCCACCATTTCCCAACGGAGAAATAACGGGTACAAACTCATGTGTTTTCCTGTTGCGTGTGTGTCTACAGAAAGAGTTTTGACAGGCAGCTCTTTGTACAATGTAGTGCTGATCAATAAGAGGTAGCAATTTAGTAATGAAAGATAATTTATAATAAGATAAAGCTGAAAAATTAAATGGACTTTATTCATGTTGGTCCTCTGTCAGAAGAAATTAATTTTGTGTGCTTTTACCAACTTCAGTGACGTTAAATTTATGTACATATACAGCTTAGTATCAACACATGACATCTCTCTCCGTCATTGTCTCTCTCTCTATCTCCCTCCCTCTCCCTCCCTCTCCCTCTTCTTCTTTCTTTACCCCTGTTCCCTTTCTCTCCCTCCGTCCCTTTCTCTTCACCCCCTCTTTCTCACTCTCTCTGGTTCCATCTTCCCTCTCCCCTCTCCTCTGTCTCTCTTTTTTACTCTTCACTCCACCACCTCACCCCCCTCACTCTCACGATATCTGTTTCTCTTTTCGTTCATCCTTCCCTCCCACTCTTGCCTTCCCTCTCCCTCTTTCTGTCTTTATCTCTTTGTCTCTCTCACTCTCTTTTTCTCTCCTCTTTTTTCTGTCTTTTTCCATCCCTCCCTCCCTCCCTCTTTCTATCTTTCTCTATCCCTCATTCCTTCCCTCATCATTTTCTTTCCTTCACCCACTCTCCCTCCCTTCCTACGTCCCATTCTACAAAAATGTCATATATGAAGCATGCTGACTAAATGATTTACTTCTCGCTATCCATGAATCGAGATGTTGGCCCAAAAATCAACACAAAGGTTATATTTATAGATCCTCAGCCAATGCCATTCTCTTCAAGCTTAACATGTCTTTTATCATTTCATACGAATAAGTTGAAAAAAACTCAACCTATAAATTTGACGTATCTATTTCCATCAGGCTAAAATCCAAGAAATAACTCATTTTGTCAGCACGCCTTGCATATATATCAAAACACCTTTTGTTTCCCTTGATGCCTGGGTTGCAGGCTACCACCTGTTCTACACCACGGACATACGGCGCTCTCTGGAGGAGGCAGAGTCCATCAGCGTGTCAGGAAGCGTGTTCTCCTACCCCGTGAGCCAGCTTAGACCCCGCACGAACTACTTCTTCCGAGTGGGGGCGGAGAACAAAGAAGGGTTTGGTCCTCTCTCAGAACCAATAGCATACAAGACGCCCAGAGGTGAGAGCATCAATAAAACTGATAAAGTGAAGAAACTGATGCTGATGAATGATGGTTTGAAAAAATGTTTTTCTGAAAAGGAAAACTAATTTTAAAAACTTTATGTCCGTGAATTATTTCAATACATGTTTGTATTATTGCGCAAGTATATATATATATATATTGTACAGGCATGCAATTCTATGCTTAAATATTTTTTGATACTCATGATTTCTAGGAAGTTGCTGAAAAGTTGCTTTGTGTTAAAGAGCTATACAGGGGGGTTTTGTTTCACCCATCTTTTCATCTGTTTTACTTTGATCTCCGAATGTTGGTTATTCTCTATCCTCCCCCAACAGTGCGAGGTTCCCCTCCGGAGGATGTGACTGTCGTTCCATCCACCGACAACCCTTATGATGCCATTGTTAGCTGGCAACCTCCAAGTTCAAACTCTCGCAAGATCAAGCGTAAGATTGTGCAGCAATTTCTTGTCTAGCCGCTACCCTAGAATTACAAAGTTATGTCTGCTCAGTACCTAGTTTTGAGAAATTTGACGTAAAAAGTTTTGAGTTTTACGTGTCCAGGGCTGCCTAAATCTACCGATTTTTCCAGTAGATACCGATTTTGGGCCTATTCAACCGACATACCGATGAGGTGTCAAAACTACCGGATTTACGATGGGTGCCAAGAGAATAAAAAGAAGAAGAAAACATTCTGCAGTGCTTCCATTCTTCTTTGTTTTTACGGAAATCCGTACATTCCGAAAGTTCCGTACTTGCCGCATCATCATATCAACTCCATGCGTTGAGAGAGAGAGAGAGAGATCAGCACTTTCCTCCGTAACTTGTCAGATATTTACAGCAACTCCCGGCAATAAGTTGTATTAGAAACTGCCAGATTGCGCATTTCGTAGTCTCGACCATTGTCTATCTGTGCCGTTCGGTCGGCAATAGTTTTTCACGTGCATATCGGCTGAAATCTGTCTACTCAGGATAGATAATCTTCCTCCTTCTTCTCATTCATTCTTTCTTTCTATCTTCAGTTTTTTGCTGCGGCTGGAAAATCTGTGCACTTAATTCATTTACCTAGAAAACAGAATTGTGAATGTAGAAGGAAAATGGGTATCAAAGCAAAACATTCTAAAATCTGTCTTGGTCTAGAGAATTGGGCAGTACCAAATGAGGATTCTACGCAGGGGGACTGCGGGAATTTATTACCCGGGAATCTGAAGAAGAAAAAAATCGCCTAGACCCGCAAAAATGCACAAAGTCCTCAAAACCAAATCTGAAAAGCCTACCGAGTTCATATTTTACCGATCGCGTTTGTGATATTACGTTCGGCTTTCCCCAGTCCGAGAGTACGTTTCACGCGAATGAGCGGCTATGGCGGCAGGCGGAACTATAGGTGTAATACCGAGACTCCATCGGGAAAATCAAAATCTACTTTCGCTTTCGTTACCGCTCAGAATTGTCCGATGATAGTTCGTTGACGTTAGATTTACTGTTAATAAAAATTTGTAACCTGCAGTTTGTGCATAAAAAACACAGTGTAGCCATAAAAATTAAATCGATATTCTCACTGATGTCACTATAAGGACAAAAAAGGGAGAAAAAGAAAACACGCGTCCTCCGATTTCTCGATTGTCGGGCCCGTCATCGTGACCGGTCAATGAACCTTTGAGAGTTCGTGAGTACGGCATGAGCAAGGGACGGGCCGGTGGTTGTTGGGGAAAGCATAATTAAAGTTCATTCAAAGTAGGAGTGTTGCAGGGCGTCGGAATTGAGGGGAGGCGTTTGATGCAATAAAGTCTACGGCAGCAGGAAAAGGCCGCAGTGCAAGAAACTGATGCTAAAATAAAAATGATTAGTGGAAGTGGTTTTGAAATTCGACAATCGAGTGCGTAAATGAGGGAACATTAGAGCACAGGCTTGTTGATTGTATCTTCAATCAAGGTTGGTGTTCCCGGATTTGTCGGATTTGTCAGTGATGACAAATTGAATAGTGGCAATGAGGAAATGCCATTTTCAACCCTCGGAAAGCTCTATGTTGGATGCCTATGCATCATGATGGCTTGTCGCTGATTAAATACTGGTACTGTGATTTAGCATTTTGAAAAAAATAAATACTTAGTCCATGATGCAGTGATTCACTGATTGCCAGGTTTTCAGCATCACTACATCCCACGCTCTCACAGTCCTTCCAGCTCTGGCTCTTGGTACACGCTCTCTTTTATTTTCACTTTTTCCTCTGCCGTGAGCCTAACTATAAAGGTTTTATAAATAAGTTTTGTCTTGCATGCTTTTTAAAATCCATGATTGCTGAAACCAAACATGGTTTTGGCAGTTGATGTTCTTCTTGCCTCTCCTCGGGCCCAGATCAGGATTCATTTTGTATTTTTAGGGTAAAACTAATTAAAATTAATTGTCTGTCATACCTAAGTCACGAAGGACTTAACAGTGTCCTATGCTA
>NW_004797430.1:699719-729357 GCF_000002075.1 Aplysia californica | reverse complement strand
CACACACACACACTCACACACACACACACACTCTCACACACACACTCACACACACACACACACACATGTGCATGCACAAACACATTTTCAAAATATAATTACCCAATATCACGGAAAGCAAATGCGTTCGATGGGGCAACGATCATTTTTTTTTTCTTCTTTGTCTTTGTACAACCTGATTTTGGGCCAATCTACCTGAAAATGACCCTGAATCTACCCGAAATGGGAACTTTAAGGTAGGCAGCCCTACGTGTCAAGCTTTTTCGAATACGGTTCTTTGAATATCTTGATAACGACCCTGAATTTTCTTACAATTTTGGTAGGGCAGATAGAACATTTGTTTTCGGACCCTAGAGTCTTAGTAACTCAAAACGGCAAAAAATGTCAGAAAGAACTTTGTAATTCTGAGATAGTGTAGTATCATTCCTATTATATTCCCTTTTCTGTCAGTAAGAGTTTTTATTCTTGTATACATGAGGCATCATGGTAAAATCAGGTGCTCGCCAAAATGGTGAAATGGAAGAAACTGGCATTTTTCCGCAAGTTTGGTGATTTTATCAAAATTTTGTCTATTGGCTTAACACTTTATATGTCCAATTAAAAGCACATTTCTGGGTGGATTCTACTGAAAAATGTTGATTGAAGGCCTAACAAATTTTAATTTTTTGTTTCAAAGGATTTTCAAGCTATAGAAATGACCAAAGTTTGGCGACCTTTTTCTCACTAATTTTACCTCTGAATGCAGGTGACCTCTACTCCTTCAAATCCAAATATCTCGACTTCTATTTAAAAAAGATGGGGATTTCTTTCTTTAAAAGCAAGGCAAATGAACCAAGTTCTAAGATGAATACAAAAAATTCCATTTGTCCAAAAATTGACAAACGCCTGCTCTCACCGTGTCACGACAAGATCATGTTTAGTGTCACAGTGTCTGTCAGTTGTATCAGTGTTAAAAGTATATTAATTTCTTATCCTTTTTTTCTAAATGTGACACAAATCAAGTTTTCAGACTATTTGGTCTTGAAATGTTACGTTAAAGCCAAACCTGGTAAAGCATTCTTTAGTTATAGGAAATTCCCACCCCTTTCAACTGTGCTGTAAGGTTATTTAGAAGGTGGGACCCTCTGAATTTAAATAAAAGTCCTAATCTGATAGAACAGTTGGTGGAGAATTTGTTGAACTTCCTTAACAACCTAAGATCAAAAACACACCTTTGGGGATTCCAACATGGGCTATCTGCACCACAGCACAGCTTGATGTTACTGGGCTACGGGCACACCTGGAAGCATTCTGTGAAAATGCTTAATACTGTTTATAGTTGGATGGACAGTGGTTCTGTAAGTTAAACTCCTCGTACTCTAGTTCTGTGAGAGGTTGAACACGATATGAAAGAGAAATAAAGTCACACCACATTGTGACTTAGTGCAAAGTGGAAACAGAGAGAGTTGTTTTTAGATTTGATTCATGACAGGTAAAATAAGGAAGTGCAATAAGAGTTATATTTTGATGTAGTTATTGTTGATCCATCTGCCCACTAGTCAGTGTCCTTCTGTCCATCACCAAGTGGTTTTGGGGTTTTGAAAACTGAGACTCAGTACAAAATATAAATGAAGACTTATCCTCACTTCCTCTCTGCCTCACCTGGTTCCTCAGATTATGCTATCAGCCACCAGACAGAGGATGGCAAGAGTCGTGAAGTGACCACCGTCCCTGGCTCCACCTTGACCACTCGGATCTCACCACTACAGTCGTCCACTGTGTACCACTTCACGGTGCAGGCTCACTACCGCCGTGGTGCCGGGCCTCACTCTGATGTGGCTCTGTACAGCATCCCCAAGGAACTGATAAGCACTCAGTAACAAGAAGAGAATTCTTTTTAGCATCAGATTGCCTTCAGAGATATGTACACTTTGTCCTGAAACTGCTGCGTAATCTGGGAGTGTTTGTAATATGTGAAGCAGTTAATCTGGTATAAAATGCTACACTAAATTAAAGATTGTATACTGCCGCATCTTCTGTTTGAAATACAAAAAAATGCCAGTAGCAGCATCTATAGTGTTGTAAGTTAAATGCTGTTTCTAGAGAGTGACATGTCTTGTACCTGAAGAGAAGGAGCAACAGATAGATCTGAAAAATTCTATTTTTAGAAATGAAACAACATGTTATTAGTGCTTGTGGTGACATTTACATCAGTTTGAGAGGATGCTTTTTTTTAGAGACTGGACCGTCATAGAGTGTGCTACAGTATGACTTAATATTACTGTTAACAGCAAGAAGCAGTGCCGAATGATGCATTTGGTATCAACCAATAATAAAAAGGGGTAGCTGATCCAGTTTGCTATCAGGAAATATATAGCTATAGGACATTTTGACAAGAATATTTCACTGTAATGTCTTCTCTTTCTGACCTAACAGAAGCATTTTAAGTTGTCTAGGAAATAAAAGATGGCTTACACTGCAATCATTGTAAGAAAAAAGGCAAAATGAAATGTAATAGCTGGATGTTCACTGTACCAATGTTTTCAGAAGCTTTTCTGGCAGTGAATTTAGG
Source organism: Aplysia californica (assembly GCF_000002075.1). Classification (NCBI taxonomy): domain Eukaryota; kingdom Metazoa; phylum Mollusca; class Gastropoda; order Aplysiida; family Aplysiidae; genus Aplysia; species Aplysia californica. The sequence goes on along the minus strand of NW_004797430.1, from coordinate 726,806 downwards.
ATCGTCCCTTGGTTTTAGAGTCTGTATTTCAAAGGTCTAGATAAATTTGGCTGACAACCCTCGGACTTGGAAGGTTAAAGGACAGTGACCAGAATGAGTGACTGGCCCATCAAGTGCCCTTACCTCAGTGTATGAAATAGAAAACATTAACATTTGCCAAGCAATAGCAGTTGAAAAGTTAGTAGGCCTACATGTAATTGTTGAATAGTATAATCACAGCATTTCTGCATATCATTTAATTTTTTTGTCTTTAATTCGGTCAACATTAAAATTTGATACAAGGTGCTTTTTTGATTGAACAGTATCTGTTTACCAAATTGTTTTTGTTTTCAAGTATGACACATTTATTTTTATGGGACTTTATATTATGTGAAAGTTGAATCTTGGTTTTTGCTGTACCCTTTTGATTATACTCACTGTCATAAGTCATGCCTGTTTTGACAAGATTTTGGCTTTGTTTCAACTTTTTTGGCCTCCCCAAATATGGCCATTTTTAATGTCTTTCCTTTTCCAATTTTTCGTTATACCGTATACCAATATGCGCATGTGAATGTTTATTTGTACTTGATTATTGTACTTAACAAACTTTTAACCTATATACAGATTCCCAGCTTTTAATTCAATCAAAACTCAGATAAAAGATTGAAAAATTTACCATGCAAGCTCTCTCTCACTCTTTCTGTTTCTTGAAAATGTGAAATCAAAATTATGTTTTTCTTGCATCTAACTGAAACTCTTTGGTAGTGGCTTTATTCTCAGAAGTTTTACAGCATTTGTTCACCACAGTCCTGATGAATGAAGACAGGTGACGTTGAAAGTGTATGCAAAGGCTCGACCAATTCCATGACCTTGTTGATCTTGCAGTGTGGGTTTTCAAAACCCACTCAACATTAATTGTCTTTGCCACCGGATCTTATTGTGTCGCAACGTGGCGAAATCAGGCACTCATCAATTTATGGCCTTATGGAACTATTGGTTTTATCTAAAAACTTGTCCTTTTGTGTTGCTTAAAGTAGAAAAAAAAAATACCTACCGGAATATATCTTGAATAGCTCTCTCTTGCCCTTTTTTACTCCCAGTGGAGCACAGGCCATCAACAGCATTACTCCAGCGAAGCCTGTCCTGAGCATCCTTTTCTATCTGTTTCCATGATGTCCCTGCTTTTTCAATTTCAGACCGCTCGTCTCTATGTCATCTTTGGTCTTCCCTTCTTTCGTTTTAAAGCCTGCCTGATGATGCTTGACGGGGGTCTACCTCTTGACACACAGTGGTCCAGCCTTCTTTTCCTTTCGGCTTTCACCACCCTGCATCATTCTACACTCCATATTCTCTCCTCTCCTCGGTGATGAAGGTCCTCCATCTTCCAGAACTGGCAGTCGTGTTGTTTTTGCTGTTGATGTTTTTGTAGCTGCTTTTTGTTTTACGGGAAAGGGCTGCTAACCCTTTGCCCAACCGACCTTAGTCGCCTTCTACGACATGCGCGGTATGGATTAAGTGGTCCTATTCTTTGCTCCCCTGTCTCTTGGACAGGGCCCCGAGAACCACACGGGAGATCTTGAATAGCAGTCGAGATATTTGTTCTTGAAGGAAGTGGGGTCGCCTTGTGTCAAAGGTAAAGTTGGCGAGAAAATGGCTGCACATGTTTGATGACTTTCAGAGCTTGAGTGTCCTTGTAAACTGCAAATTAAAATTTTTGTGTCTTTGATCTACGTTTGTCAGTAAGATCTGCCCATAAATGTGTGTGTGCCTAGAGAAAGGTACCAAAAGTCGCCCCTGACTGTTTCAAGCTAGAGGCTGATAAATACAAAAATCACTTTTTTTGACCAAAATGTGTTTTCATTTTTTTTTTTTTATGACAGATCCACCGTTTTTTTAACAGTGTGCTCAAAGGGGTTTTTCATTGATTTGACTTCTAAATATTTTATTGTGAATTATTTTGAGGGTAAGGTATAACAAAAACAAATAATGAAAACTGCTTTTGAAAGGTGTTAAAATCTATTCTTGAAGCACGTTTTCTCTTCCCTGCTATATTTTATCATTGAATTCCATTCATGATATTAATGTCAACTGGATGCCGAATTGGAAATGAATTTTCCTTGAATAAATACATTTTTAAAATCTTAAAAAAAAATTTGGTATGTGTTCTCACGTTTGTCAAACTAAATTTTTATACCCTACCTCGCAAAATGTGCAATATCTCAAAAACTACTTGAGATATCTAACAAATTCAAAAACCCCTGTGTTCAGCATTGAATTCCCTATAATAAGGTACAACCTTTAACTCAAAATGGTCAAAATCTGACTTTTGATACATTTCTTTAGGCACACACACAATTGCCCTAAGGGTGAAAAATTGCCAATTTGTCCCATTTATTTATTTTGACGAGCGCCTTGATTCACCATGAAGCCACACATTTCCTGGCTTTGGTTTTTGTGAACAATTTTCTGACACATACTTTTTGTGATATTATTATTATAAATATTTTGCCTTTTAAAGAATTTTTAAGACTTAAAATCAAATTATTTTCTTCTACTAGTTTTGTTTTTCTACGGAAATACTTATTACTTACACTTACAGTTATGTAAAAGCTTTTTGAACATTTGTCTCTGAGAAATGTTGAATAGTAATTACCTGTATACATTTTTTAACTGACGAAGAATTCCACATTTTATAATATATTTTATTCCAACATATTATTTTAAAAATTTGTATTGATTTACTGTATACAATTATATAAAATATATCTTTTCCAAAATAGTTTCCTTTGTTTGATTCATATCACGTTGCATTTTTCTGAAAAGATGTGGTTGAGAGTGAGAGGGCATTGATTTATCAATGTAGTTTTGTAAATATGTGAGGAGTAGTAAAGACACATTAGGGCTCCCCGTACATTTACATAGTCGGGAGTGAAAAGTTGTTTATTTGATAGATTCCTTCAGCGAGTTGCACCAAGTGAAGCTTATAGGGAAAAGTCGAAAACTGAAGATGAAAAATAGTAGAATGCACTGACTGAGACTGTATGAGGTGTTTGGAGCCTGGAAATCTATTAGGGTTGGGTTTGTTTTTTTGTTTTTTTCTAGGGGGGGTTTGAGTGAAAAGCATATTGACACAGTAGAAGTCGTTAGTGCAAGGAGAAAGAAAGATTAAAGGACAGAAATGACTGAATGAAGGTAAAGAAGTAAGACCTGCTAGTGGCACCTTCCAACCACCCGTGCTTGCATGATGAAGCGTTATTTTACATTAATACTGTAATGGTTTGCTTGAGTGTGGGCATGAGTAATTCTCAACTGTACACACATTAACTTAGACTTGGTGGGAAGAGTTCTGTACCGCAGAGCAGGTGATCCTAGTTTGATTCTCCAACTAAACAGCCTGTAACGTTTTTGTTAGAGAAGTGTCATTCTGTCATAATTCTCCACACACTAAGCTCTGTCCTTCCACTTCCCCAGAGATGGATGTTAATTTGGAGGTCTCATCTATGAATTGAATAACGTTAACCCCATCAGGGATGCCCACCATTACAAACTTGGCGGAAGCGTTACGATTTTTATTTAATTTTACGAAAATACGATCGTAATATTATCCCTGACTCCTTTTTGTTTTTTATTTCGGCGTCCCCAACTCACTGCCAACCTTCTTGGTGTGTATAAGGGGAGAAAAATAGAAAAACTACCAGGCACGGACTGTCTACATCACTACGTCAAGTGCAGTTTTCTAACAAACAGTACCGTGGAAACCATGTATAACAGGCCGGTAATAACAGGGATCCGGTAATAACGGGGATTTTTTAAATCCCCGTGTTTTCCTACTCTTTCTCTCTATTAAAAGTTATCGGCTATAACACCAGGGCCTCATCGGAGCTCAATCGGTTATAGTACGGACAAAGGCTTGTTAACAATTTGTAAAAAGTGTGTGTGTGTGTGTGTGTGAGAGAGAGAGAGAGAGAGAGTGTGTGTGTGTAATGCAGTGATGGAGAAGCCCACGCAAGCCACGCCACTGTAAACACACGCAGCGGGTGAAGTGAGAGAGGGCTGCGGTATGCTGCAGACTTCGATCTAGCCTAAGCCTAGCTACACGCACGCTTAATGTGTCATGCGCAGGCCCGCCACATGGCCAAAACCCCTGTTCGTGGGTACTTGTGGCAAGGGATACCGCCCATGAATAAGTACAGCTGGATTAGTCCACGAATGTTTACTTCCCTTGCATTTCTGATTTAACGTGAATCGGATATAACAGTACTTTTTCTCTGGTCCCACCATCCCTGTTATATCAGGTTTCCACTGTATTAACATCCTCTTTACACTGAGCCCTTGCAGTCGCTCAGTGCCTCACTGCCCTTGGAAAAACATTGGAATTTAGAAGTGCCAAAATCAGGAGTGAGGCAAAACATTAGATTGATAAGGGGGTAGAAAATTCCTGCCCTTTTGTCTCATCACGCCTTTGTTTACTGGTCTGCAACCCTTGTCCTTTGCTCCCCATCAAAGAAGATTTTCCTTTTCCATATTACCAATTTTTGAGGCCTTTTACTAATTTTCTATCTGTTGATTACAAAAACATGCTGGTGGGTGGGCAGCCCGCCCTATAGTGAAAGGATCATTATAATTCCTGGTATAATTTCTTTCAAATGATATTTGTACTTCTTCATTGGTCTTCGCTTCCAAGATCTTACCATAGTGGGGGGCCTCGTTTGATCAGTTGTTATAATTAAGTGCCGGGTAATGGTCCGAATGACCTTGGTTTGAATCTTCAATATGTTGTTCTTGAACTTCGGTTGTTTGAGGATTTTTTAAGGTTCACCACCTTCTTATCTCTGTCATGTAGGAGACGGACTGTACATCACTGTCTTTCAGCCGAAGCAGTCCAAACCTGTATTCTTTTCTCTATACAGATGCCAAATAACCGAACACTCTGGAGATCTATAAAAACAGCCAGGAAATAAGGAACTACGGATATCAAGAGTGGCAGGTGCACAGGTTTATTATCGGGAGCAGTTGACGAACAAGAATAACATACCCAGATGTTGAGACAGTTGTCTGCGAAATGTACCAAATTCCGATCTGTAAATCTATAAGAAATATATTTGACCCCTTTCGTCTACTGGGTTCAACACACCAAGAGAGGACAGCAGGAAGATCTAGTTTTCTTGGTGTTTAGAGTAGTCATGCTGTGTCTAACTTTATTATCAAAAGGTACTGCGCTTTACGTTCGCAACTAATCTTACTGAGACACCAACGAACACAAAGGATGGAGCATGTTATGACTAGAGGAAATTACGCAACACAGGTTTAGATTCCATATTATATGTAATATTTCTTTTGAAAAAAAATCAAGTTTGTATATTATATCTGAAACAATAGTTTATATAAGTCCTTGCTTTACATCTCCATTTATAAAAAGATTACAAGAGATGTGACATATGTCTATAACATGTGACCCCAACCCCCTAATTAGAGAACAGTCCTTTCTTTTCTTTGCTCAAGATATCTCCCAAAACAGTAAAAGAATACTGTAATGTAACAACCTCCTCACTGCGATTTGGGTGAAGTTAGGACCATTCATAATCTGAGAAGTTGTACCTAAACCTTCATAAACTTCATAATCTTGTGTTGCAAGATTAGTAATCGAGAATGGATCCGTTCAGATTTGGGTTGACTACTAGCTTTGCGAGGAACACGATAAGTTCACGATTCTTCCGAAACGCGTTGTCATATATGGCATCCCAGACCCTATACATTCACAGAGTAAAATCCCCAAAAGTTTATTATTCTCCACCCTGTCAAGCAGAGAAGCATACAATGTCGTGGTTTTGCGTCTATACTCGACAATTTGACTGACTTGTGTCCTCGCAGAATAATATGTGCAGTTTATCTCCTTACTCTCTTCTTGTTTCCTTGCCTAGAATAAATTAGAGATATCGGTGAACACCTAGCTTCCAATCCTAAGTAAGAGGTCAGTTTATCTCTGTGGGCACGCCTGCCTGTGCCGGGGTGGAGTCGCCAGCCGCATTCACTCCATCTTGGGGACGACGAAGCCGTGAAAAGTTGAGGGAAGATAGTTTGTTCAGCACTCCTTGTACTACCCACGACAAACTCAAGTTCAGTACATTCTGGTGGAAACAAAATGCTTTGCTTTAGTAAGAGTTGTACAGCACTTGCAAAACAATAATTAGGTCAGATAAGTGCCGAAGATCTGAGGTGTTGCTGGAGAGTAACAAGCACAAAATGAGGGGGGGGGGAGGTATGAACGATGAACGTTTGACAGAAAAACAGGATCAAATCACACTGAAACATCTTCCAACCACATGACAAAACAAAATGCGTTAGAATACGAACAGCACAATCTGTTGAAACATATAGCTTTTTGAGTTTGGTTTCATCAAGAATGTCGACGAGGTAAGTCACTTACTTAAACTTCAGTTACAATTCGTATGTTTTAGTTTTAGAACTGTGTCGTGAATATATAGATAGATAGATAGATAGAGAGAGAGAGAGACATAAGGAAGAGAGGTCCAGGTCCTGGACCTTAGGCAAAACCCATGAAAGCAAAAACACTGCCTGCGAAAGGAAATGTCTCCGCAAAATCCTTAACATCACAAGACGAGACAGGCAGAGAAATGAAGAAGTAAGAGCAACTATCGGCATTGAGTCCTGCCTGCGTTACATAGAAAGACAGGGGATACAATGGATTGGCCACCTGTTACGCATGTCACCTGACCAGCCAGCCTTGAGAGCCTACAACACCAAGCACTCAGGCTATAACTATAAAGGAAGGGGAAGGCCACGCAAAAGGTGGATTGAGGGTGTCGAGGAAACCCTATGAAAACATAACATCACAACTGAAAGAGCTGCGGAGCTGGCCTACCATAGGAAACTGCATCTCCCCTCGACGCTTAATTAACGGCAACAGAGGATGTAAAAGTAAAGTAAAGTAAGTAGCGAAGAGAAGGAGCTATAGAAGGACAGACAAAGTCAGAAGCTCCCCTTCTAAATTATCAAAATCGTGTCAATAAGGGAATAAAAAACCACACTTACATGACCAGTTACAAAATGAAACTCTTTCCCATTTAAATCGGTCCTCCAATTTTCCCACCCGTTTATCCATTGTCCACTCCCCCCCCCTCCCATCCCTACCCCCAATCATATCTACAGCGGTCTAGAAATAAAAGCACTAGAAAAATTGTTGTAAAGTAGGCCTACATAATGACGTCACTTACAAAGTCCATCCTGTCACTGCATTGGAGTCCGTCTGTGTTCGCCTCGCGGCTGGCCTGGTCAGCTGAGAGTGAGAGACCGTCCACACCCGCGCTACCCAAGCTAGACGCACTTTTGGGCTGAGAAATACAAGAGAAAACTCAAAATACTGCTACAAGAAACTTAAGTTTTCAAAATGTAAAAGGGGGGTGGATTTTTTTTTATTTTTTTTTGCCCCCCCCCCCCCCCCCCCCCCCCCCCCAAATCCTTTACCGGCAGGAAAACCTATAACTCAGCACCAAAGTGCACAATATCAAATATGTGGTAGGAAAAAAAGGGGAGGGTTGGAGTTGGGGTCATCTGGTACGAGGGGGCGTACCAAGTCGTGCTTCTCTAATACCGCAAATTGAAGATTTCTATTTCTCAGCGTAGCCTCCAATTCGTTAACAAGCCAGTGTCCATTTTTTAAAGTGAGTCCACATTATGGCTGCTTTGTAGAACTGAGTGGGCTGGTCTTTCAGCCAATTTACCACAGCAATCTTGATTTCTTCATCGTTACTTTAGACGGGGTGCCCACTACGGCTCTCACTGGCAAAATTGAGGGCAAGCGAGGCAGGGGTAGGCCCAGAACAACATACTTAGGGAACCTAAACAAATGGGTAACTGGGAAAGATCAGGGAAACGTAGCTTTTCTGAGAGTATCCGAGCAAAGGAATGAATGGAAAATCATGATCGCCGATGTCTGTCGCAGATCTGGCAATGGATGATGATGATGATGATGCCCACTACGGATGGGATCAGCCGATCAGGCCGATCGACTGACTCAATCGCCTCTCGCCTGAAACTGAAAACAAACACGTTTGTTTTTGAGGCGATCGAGTCGGGCGATCGGCCCGATCGGCCGATCCCAGCCGTAGTGGGCACCCCGATCGAGTCGGGCGATCTGCCCGATCCAGCCGTAGTGGGCACCCCGTGTTAGCCTTTTAAGCCGAGCATGTCATACCGAGGTGTTACTATAATAGTATGTTACCATACCTTACTGTGCCTAATGGTTTTTTTTCCCCCACTTCCCTTTCATGACCTCAGCAAGGTTTTCATCCAATTTTAGTTGTTCATACAATAATTGGCCTACTACTACAACGCCAGAAAAGCGACATTGTTTCCCCACATTGATGCGTACCCCAAATCTGTGGAATGCAAATGAAAATATTATGTTCAAATCCCAACCTACAAAAAAAGGGAGGGGGGGGGGTATAGTACAACAAGTACACATCTGTCCTGTCACAAAGTATCCTGTTTTTCCCCCAATTCGTTTAAAAGTAATCTCATAAAAATGTTTTTAAAAACTATTTTAATGATCCCGTAGGAGAATTTAATTGTTGTACAACAGAGATTATAATTGGAAAGATAACGATTTTTGTTTAAATGCCCGACTGGGTTTGAGGTGACCGGTGACCTTTGAGGAAAATATACGCGTCTAGGCCTGTTGTAAGGGCTAATATTTGTGGCCATTTTTTCTTTTTGGGGGGGGGATTTTGGAACCGCCAAGAGATCTTGAACGTGCGAAACTCCCATACAGGACCTTCGATATTGTTCGTCCTTATCCAAGAAGACTAGGAGCTCGATCCAACCTACTTTAAGATCAGGTAGAGAAACAGAAACGGACACTGGCGGAGATCGAACTACGGATCTCCGAGTTGACAGGCGAACATCATACCAGTAGAGCCATTTAGCCGGCCTTTGGGGCCCTGTTTTTCCTCACCTTTTTGGTCCCTTTGAAATCCCGGCGAGGGGGTCTGCTCCAGTGAGGAACGCTCTTTGAGAAGGTCACTGGTTTGATCTTTATTCCGGCAGCCTGGTCCAAATCTGTGGAGTGGGAGAGTCGAGGGCTCCTCTGTGCCTTGGGACTTCCCTCTCTTCGTGTCAACACCCTGGGAATAGTTGAAGCTTGCATTAAGAGTATGCACCAGCATGATGTTGTTTGTTTAGAAAAAGTTTGACAGCGCTCGCACTTACACTTATATTGGTCATAAGAGCGCACGGGACATAAAATAGTCATTTTCCCGTTATGTCGTAGCATGACTTAGATTTACTTTGCGAGTCAAAATTGTTGTAGTATCTAAAAATAATATACAAGTACACGGTAAAATTTAGTCCCCCCCCCCCCCCCCCCCAAGCAATTTATAGTTTCAAATAACACTTTTAAATCAAAACACCTTGAAATAAGACACCAATGGTCTTAACAAAATCAAGAATCCAGTAGATATGTTGTGTGGGGAAAGCAAAGTGAGCAGACAGAAACAATAGAGGGAAAGAAAATTATTAGGACCTCATACGGTGCCCTCTAACCATCAATTCTATGCCATGTAGTTATTCACAGTTGATACAATTATTGTGATTGATTTTTAATCTTCACACTCCCACGGACACTATTATCATCATTCTGGCGTCGGAGAAGTTTCCATTAAACACTTGTTCACTCATTGGCTTTTTCTTCTCCTTTCCCTCTCCCCCATCTCTCTCTCTCTCTCTCTCTCTCACTCTCTCTCTCTCTCTCTCTCTCTCTTTCTCCTTATCCGTGTTAACCTAACAAACAATTTAAAGAGATTGCTAACTTACCGCGAGAGATATCTGAATGAGATTAGACAAGAAATAGTGTCCTACCTTGTGTTTCCGTCAGTAGTCTCTCCAGCTGAAGGTAGCCGCACCGCACCAGCTTCTGTCGACCCATCAGGTTTCTTCAGAGCTAGGCGCTTGCTCGCAAAACCAGCTTTGTCAAACGCGCTCTTCGGACGCCTCCCTGCAAAAGGTTCAACGTAATCCTTCGAATCCAGTTGCTTTGCCTTCTTGATTCCCACGTGCGGGGCAGATTTGGTGGCCAAGATTCCAGAAAATGAGCGGCGCTTTCCCTGGTGTTCTGGGGCGTCAACTGAACTGCCCTCGATGATCTCTTTGATGTCAACTGGAGAACCGATCTCAGAGATAATCTTCCTTGTGGACTTATCAAGTGGCTTCAGCTCGAAAGCACTGTTCACCTTCGTGTTGTAAACCACAGATGTGTTGTCTTGCTGAGGTGGAGTTTTCGGGGACAGGTGATATCTAAGGGTAGTGCCAGCCAAATGGGAGCGCGTGTGGAAAGAAAGCTTTGGATCCTTCCCGCTAATGGGAGACTGTTTCCGCTTGATTTTTGTTCCCTCCTTTTGAGTTGTTTTATTCTTATTCCGAACCCACACGGGAATCTTTCTTTTAGGAAGAGGATGGGGTTGTACTTGAGGTGGTTTGGTCCGTTCTGTGACTTTTTGGACGTCCGAAACGTCAACGTCACTACAGAAAGCATCCTGAGCCTGCATCTGGGAGTTCGGATTTTGTGGTGAGTTGATGGGAAAAACAAAAGACTCCTCGTCTCTCTGGAGGCTTCCATCAAAATCTTGTCCACCTACAGCACCGTCTGTGGAACTGGCTCCAAATGTTTCGACACTGTCCGAAAACTGCACCACCCTTCCTTCCGTAGGCAATATTTTTTCAGCCTCTGTGAATTCGGATTTTTTCATATCTTTGTTTGCTTTTTCCGCGTTATCACCAGCTTCTCTCATGTTGAGAGACGGAGAAACGTCGCGTTGAGGAGACGGCATTTCGAGATCTAAGGGGATCTTTAAATCGGATTGTGGCTGCTTCGGTTTCGCTTTGACTAGCTTGTACTTCAGCTTTTTCTTGGGCGGCCTAGGCTTTGCTCGCACAGATGTCTTTTCTTGACAATCTGAGATAGGTGAACTGTTCCAGCCAAGTTCTGCCTCTTTAAGATCGGAATTACTTTTCTTTTGCTTTTTACTGTTAGCGTTTGAAAGAGCTTGGGCGGCAACAGTTGCTGCTAGATCCTCTGCTTCTGCACATGCGGGTGAAGAGTGGGCAGATCTGAGAGCAGCTTCTCCCTCATCCAAGTTCTTGTCCGGGCTCAGCTGGCGGTCTCTGCTCTCTCGACTTGGCTTTCGGCATGGGGAAGGAGCACGCTCTTCGTCCTGGTGGTGAACCTTCCACTCACGTTTCCATTCTGGCTTGGCAGAACTATCTTCTGAACTAGCACGTCTTCTAAAGTCTTGTTTATATGCTTTACTTTCACATTCATCAGCTAAACAGGGCCTGTCTTTTTCACCATGTTTCTCTACTAGCGCACCGCTAAGGCTGCGGAAGTCCTTCCTTTGAGGAGATAGAGACGTACTCGCAGACCTGCTTAGGAGTGGATAATTAGCTGGACTCCCTGATCTGCTTCTTGGCGTTTTTCTGTCCAAGGACAAAGACGTAGTCTTTTTTACTGTTGTCTGACTGGCGACCCGAGACCCATCATAACTTGCCGACGGGATTCTGATTATCCCTTTTTTTTTCTTTTCTTTCTCTGCGTGTTTCATGCTCTTTGTCTTCTTCGTGTCACTTTGAACTGCACCGGACTCCTCCGTGTCACTGAAAGCTTTCTTGTCCTTAGTTTTAGCAAAACGCAACCTGCACCTCACCCCAGTACTGGGAATCTGGGCTCTTTTCTTTCCAGATTTTTTATGACCTTTTGTTTTCTCTTTTTTCGACCCTCGGTGTTGACCACCAGAGTTTTTAGCATCTGATTTAACTGGTCTAATTTTTTTCGATGTACTTTCTATCTGGCTCTTCTCCTCTTGTTTCTCTCCCTGATTATTTTCCCACTTCATTTCATCTTCAGGCGTATCTCCTCTCATTGTTTCACTGGGAATACTCACCTGTTTTGGTAGATCGTATGTGTCGGAGTTGGGCACAAATATGTTTTGCCCTGACGAACCAGATTTCCCTCTAGTTTGACCAGAGGATGTCAGAGATGCAGGTTTAGACTGTTCGTCTTTCACAAATTTAGTCGTAGCATTAGCTTCAGGCTCATTTCGGCTGTCTGTGTTTGAACGACCGACTGGACTAGGTATTGGTTTGGTTTCGAGTTGCACGCTTCTCACGATACGCTTTACTGCAGGTAAATTTTTTCCTCCCGCCGGGGGTTCTGTCTGGAGGTCCTGTTTACCACTGTTACAGAGGTCATTTAATGGAATGAGGTCTGGCTCAGTTTCCGTTTTGTGCATCTCCGGCACTTCACCAACCAGAACAGGCTTATCTGTTACATCTGCAATGTTCAGTGGCCCGTCTGGAAACTTCAGAATTTTAGAGTGCCGAAGAGGGGACGCGTTGGCAGGAACTGCGGCTTGACTTTTGTCTAGATTGTTCATGCCAGTCTTTGACTCTGACTGATAGCTTTGTTGTCTGTGGTCTGACTTGGACTGAGTGGCCCCGGGGGGGTTGTGGCCCGATGAGGTCTTTCTGGCGTCTTTGATTACAGTGGTCGTTGTAAACTTTTTGGATACACTGCTCTCAAATTTAATAAATAATGTTTCGGACGTCTTTGTCTTCTTTTTGTTTTTTACAAACTGTTTCTGTATTGCGTCTTTCTTGGACTTTTGTTCTGTTTCTTCAGACAATCCACTTTCGATGCTTTCATCTTTGATAAGAGGTAACTCAGTGCTGGCTGCACTGCCCTCTACTGTGTCCTGTTTGTTTTCCTCTAGGGTTGTTTGCCTGCCTTCTACCACCAATGTCTTTGCACCAAGAGTAGGGGAACTAGAGTGGGCAGGGTCTTGTGGCTCTAAATCTGCAGACTCGTGAAATGTGAAAACGACAACATCAGACTCATCTTCTACAGTCTTTGCCGCGGAAGCCAACTGTTCACATTCCTCCAGACATACAGCATTTTCCACTGGTTTATTTACTTCTACCTGTGGAACAGCATCAATTTCAGCTGTTGCCTCCTCAGACCCTCCAGCATTTGTGTTCGTATTCAGACCGCAGATTGGCGAGATTTTGTTACAACTGATAATGGCATGGAGTGGGAGTTTAGAAAAGCGCCAAGATGGTGTGTAACCTCTGGCTTTACCGTAAGCAGTGAATGCATTGTGATTTAGGTTTTTGTTTCCGTGTCTTGTCTGTGCTGAAGAACTGTGGTGTCTGCGTTGGGAATGACGAGGGGTCTTGTTACTCTTAACGTTTGGAGACAGTGGCTTGTAATAGTATAAGATGGAGTTTTTGGATAGGGGGAAGTAGCGGGAAGTCTTTTTAGGACTTGCTGCTTTCTTCTCGTACTTTGACCGTCGCCTTAGTTTCTTTGCTTGTTCGTGAGCTGAGCGGCTAGTATTGCACAACCTAAAGGTATGGCAATGTTTCCTAGATCTTCCTGAGGGCACACATCGGATATCCTGATTCACGTTTGATTTGTCAGCTTTGTCGTCAGCATATTTCAGGAATGGAACATGTCTTGGAACCATAGTTTCTCTACGATCGCTACCTCCGGATCTCAAATAATTCAGTTTACCTATAATCAGGAATTTGTTTGTTCTTTCCCTGTTCGCCCTACCCTCCTTTTCTTTTTCCGTTGACAGGATTGTGCTTTGAGAACCAACCGGAGGACTTTTCCCACTAGATGCAGAGGGTTTGCGCGCCGACATAGCATACAACTGGCTTCGAGAGATTCCTCTCTCTTCCTCCAGGCCTTTTTTCTGCCGGTTTTTCTTTCTCGGGGGACTTTTGACTGGACTGTCCTCCCGAAATGGATTCTTCTTGTCTTTCTTTTGCTTTATCTTCAGTACCTCCATGGTTGTTTCTGAAGTGCTAAAGTCATTTCTGATGTGATACCCTGTCGGCGGTGGTGGCATCTTCTGCTCTTTCTGAACTACGGGACTAACGTGCAATGGGGTCATCTCTATTTTGTTCACGGGCTCTCCACTCATACCGCCTGGTGACAGCACGGGGCGGTGATTCTGGCTGACCACAGGGTACGTGTGTGTGTAGCGTTTGGTGAATTGAGAGATAGCGTTAAAAGATGGAGATGATATATGATGGGAGGTGGAAATGTGAACTTCCGAGTGTATCACACTTGCTTTGTTTTTGTCTGCTGCCTGAGTCCCGTCCCTCTCTGCGCGAATCTTCATGTCGTACTCGCAGTGTTTAGAGGCTGCTTCCTTTCGCTCTCGTTTCCTTTCAGTTGCAGGACATGGTGGGCTGTTGTGTTTTCCTTGTGCTATAATGGTGAGTGGCTTTTTCTCTTGGAACAAGCTGACTTGTGTTGACGTGTCTAATACATTCGGCGCCGTCTCGTCTTTTGCAACACTAGAAAGGGACATTTGAGTCCACATTTCATGCATTTCCTTTTTTTGAGATTTGGTGATTCGGAGATCAGCAGGCATTTGAGAGGAATATACTTTGTTTTGATCTGTATTCATAGCTTTATTCGTGTAGTGTCTCTTTCTTAACGAAGCTTGGTTCTTCTTATCATCCCATATCTTTTCTTCAATGGAAGACAATGACTTCGTGAAGTTTACACACCCATCGGGCAGGTTCTCAGAAGAAGTAGTTTGTTTTTCAAAAGTCAAGAGAGATGCACCTGTGGCAGGCTGTTTTGGCTTCCTTTTTGGAAAGTGTTTCACACTTTGTGAAGCTTTGGAGCCTTTTGAACTTGTGTCTTGCATGGACGAAGGTTTGTTCTTATTTAGAACGCAATTCTCGGAGGTTTTAACCTCAGATGTCTTGCCCTGAATATCTTTTAGTATTTCATTATTTAGTTCAGTAACCTGAGCGCAGCCGTCTTTATTGTTCGGATCCTCCACCGCAAATTCCGGGCTGACGTAGATTTTGCATCCCACCACTCTGTAGCGTGAATGGTCATGGCCACAGTCATCGCTTCGTGGGCAGGTCATGACCTCCAGAACCCTCTCTGGTATTGTAGCAAAGCTTCTTATGTCGTACACATGCCAGTCAACGGTGGGGGTCAACCTGGTCGTCTCTTTTACATCGTGTTTCTCTTTTACGTCGTGTTGTGAACAATGTCTGCAGATTTTTAAAAAAGGTAGAATGACAATAATGTTTGCTAAGCGTAGGAAGACGAATGCAAAAATACTCTTAAGTTGGACTTCGTCCCTCAAGCAGGAAATACAATTTGGCAATCAATACAGATAATGATACCTATATACAATGGCGGCTCGTGATTTATAGAACTGACCGGCGGTCATTCACGTCGACTATTTTTCCTCCCCCCACCCCCTTCCTTCACAACACACACACACACACACACACACACACACACACACACACACACACACACGCACACACTCATGCTCTCTCTCTCTCTCTCTCTCTCTCTCTCTCTCTCTCTCTCTCTCTCTCTCTCTCTCTCTCTCTCTCCTTATTTTATACCCCTACTTTCACCATCCCCACCCCCTTTCCCACTCACACACACACACACACACACACACACCGCAGTAAACATTGTAATAAAGTGAAAGTGCTAAAATATGCGGTAGCGTCAAGAAACAATATTATGAATAATGTAAGATGGAAGTTACTGAGATTAATAGAAACTCACTTGATCGGCACAGAAAAAGAAACACACTACTTGAGTCTAAGCTAGAAAACAAACAGAAAGTGAGAAGCAATAAACAGCTGGTCCTGGCCTCCAGTACAGTACTTTACTCGTACTTTCTACACCCCCACACAAAATATCGACGTGCACTGAACCCGTTAAATATATGTAATAAGAACTGTCCTGTATGATGACAAAAAGTCAATTGCTACTGTACCAGTGACGTTGTCCCAAGCAGATCAAGTCTACAATCAGATGCTATACAAAGCTGGACAAAGCACACTATTCCGATCATTATATCATCAAATGTACTTCATCGCACTTCTCAGTTCTCAGAACTGAACACTGAATACTGTGTTGTAACAAAGTGGGGAAGTGTGTCAAATGCTAATTATAGAACTTGGTGTCTAGCTGGGGTGAGGGTTGAAAAGGGGAGGGAAGGGAGGGGGGTTTCGGTCCAGACTCTGACAGCCGAGTGTCTGTCGCTCCTCGTTAAAATTTTCCTTGTATATCTTCACTAGACGATTCCTTCTTTCGCCGGTCAGACTCCTAAGGGCCAGGTAAGTTATTAGAGGGGACAAAACGATGAGTAAATGCCAAACAGGAGCTATAGGTGGTTAAAAAGTCAATAAACCAAAAAGAGTAGTGCCATGCTGACAATAAATGTTCTGATACACTGATAGTAGTTAGGGAAAGGCTGAATGATAAATACATGTTTTGCTGGTAAAATAATACATATGTCTGTGCTGCTCAAGACAGTCTCATTCTTAATTTTGTAAGCTACAAAGAGGCCAATCTGGCAATTAAGGGATATTCTAATCTTTCTGTGGGCTGAAGATGGATTTGTCCACCGCCGTGTGTTTGGCCTCGTACGTAGTGCGAAGTTCCGCGACGTGACGGTTTGACGGGAGACGATTTAAAGTTACGAGCCGGCGCGATAACAAACGTGAAGGAATGAGGTTATGTCGGGACAAAACAGCAGTGAATCCCACTTGTCTATTTGAGTGCCTTCAAATCGGCAAGATGTTTTTGAATGTTGATACATGTTTGTTTGGATTTACTTAAAACTGAATGGAAATCGTCATCAGCAATAAATCTCTAGTCAACAGTTCAGTTGACAAAAATCTGACCGCACCAGTCAACAAACCGCCCCTGCTTATATATCTTTTTGAGAGCATCCGAGTTAAGGGACAAATGGCGCACCAAGATAGATCGCCGATGTTAGACGCCGATCTGGCACTTCATGAATGAATGAAATGCAATACAAATACATTATCCAAAGACTATCTTCGAGACAGCTGAGGACGTTGTTAGTATTACAGAAATGAAATCTGTGATCTGCTATGAAACAGATTGGAAGTAGATCTAAGGTCTTATAGTTTAGTTTAGTAAGAGTTTTACTTCACTCGCAATGTGAGCGCGAAGAACACATGTTGGATATATTCCCAACAGTTCACAGCACGGCTTGGTTTTGATCAATGATCAGATTTAAAAAAAAAAAAATTAATTAGAGGGTTTTACGGCGCTCGCAACTGCATAAGGTCATATGGGCGCCAGAAGATTAGAGGTGTTACAAGAAAGTAACAAACATAAAAAAGAAGAAGGGGAGATAAGGACGATAGATGTTTGATAGTAAAGAAGAAGCAAACCACACCAGAGCACCCGCCAACCACCCACGGGATTAGATTTAAAGGTTAGAAATTGGAAGGTGTAAAATAAAAATCTGATGCCTATTCAAGTTAAGCGCACAACCCATATATGCACGACAGCACATTTGGGGAAGATAGTTTATTATAGCTAATTTTATTTTAGAAATAAGATAAGATAAGATTCATCTTTATTGTCCATATCCAGGCACATTGGTTTGGTGTTTCACCACGTACACACATACACACATAAACACACATTCGCACGTACACACACACACACACACACACACACACACACACACACACACACACACACAAACATGCCCACACACGCTGTGTATGCTTACACTCACAAACAGGCTTACTGTCATATGCATAATATAAATGAACAGTAATATAGACAATAATAATGTTATGTTAGATACATACTCAGTATTCTGATTGTAACTCAATGGTAATCTGATGCATGCTCTTAAGCTGACCATACACGATCAATTACGGTATATTGTGCAGTCTAATTGTCAATACTCGGAATTGACAATTAAATAGGCCGTGTATGGGCTATATTGACGACTTGCGCATTTGTTTGGAGTCAATCAAAATCAGTTCGATATTAATTAATAGAGCAAGTCTACTTGCTTACATAATTTAATTGACTGAGTGTGGCGACCGTCAATTAAATTGTGCAATAATCATTTTTCTTCCAGATTTCGTTCCGTCATCGTGTCTGGGGTGTCAGATAAAGAAGAAGACAGGGCATTTCAGTTGGAGTGTATCGTGGTTTACAAAAGTTTACTAGCCTTATGGAAATTGAAGTGTGACGATTACAGCAACAAACAAAAGAAAGATGTATCTTACGGCGTATTGATTTTAAAGATTCGAGGAAAAGTACCAAAGCTATACAAGGGAAAATGTAAAAAAAATTTTAAAAATCAATGTCCACATAACAAATTATCGCAATGAATTAAAGGAAGTGCTTGACTCCGAAAAATATGCTGCGATTTTGGACGCTGAAGAAACCATTCTTTTGGTCATTTCCCACCTTTACTTAAATTGGTAAATCATCTTCGTATTCAGTAGCAAGAGCAACAGCCACAGCGACAGCGTAGTCGAAATCACCCATCTTGTCTCAGCGTGTTACAAGATCAAAATGAGCCTGATTTGCGCAATTAATTGTCAATTATATTAAGATGTGCGTGTGCAACCTAAAAACTATCAATTATATTGAGCAACCAGGATTGCACAATATAATTGATCGTGTATGGAACGCTTAAGGTCATACAAGTATTACGAACACACCCTGTCGCCACTGAGTAGCGCCCATGTATCCGTCTTATTCCAATTCTAGCTCACCTCAGCACTTCCAAAATGGATCGTTCTACCAACACCAGAGCAAAGTCTTAAACTAAATTACCCTGAAAGGAATTTCTATCGGAGTCAACTGTCGGTTGGGCATAGGGGGAAGAACAGTCTGGCAGCCTGTATCTATTATCTATTTGTGGTGGCCGAATTTTGCTATTCAAAAGGCTTTTTTAATGGTTGCATCGATCGACATGCGGTTTTCGACAAAAGATTCTTTAAAATATTCTCCAGATCATGATGCCCTTCGGGGTTTTTTTCAGTTTTGAGACAGTTTTGCTGTAAAAAGTTAAATTTCTTTATTTCGCAGATCGCTTTTGTAGGCCGACGCTTCTGTCTCTGTAATTTTAGAAAATCCGCCAGGTTTGTTTATTTCAAGTCGTAGCCTACTTCCGTTCGATACTATCACGCACAGTCGCGCAATACTGAAAACTGTTATAAGTGTGCGACCCATATAATAGATTTAGCCTCATGTTTTCGTTTTTTACTTGGTGCTAAATTCGACTATGATCCTTTCGTTTGATGCCCATCAACGCTTTTTCTGGACTCCTTTGTCAAATTCTTTTTCTTGCTACTGGGAACAATCAACATCCTTCTGTCTCAATCCGTTCATCGAACGGGGGCCCAGTTAGTAGTTTTATAATTATTAAAGATAGGTAACGGCTCCCAGCTGTTACCTGTGAACACGCATCTGCTATTATGCTAACGGTAAATGAGCATAAGTTTGTCTGTGTTAACTTCATACTAGTAGAATGGAAAACGTGTAAATTTGCCAAAAGGCTAAGTGATTTAAGGTAACATTATTAAACTAGACAAAAGATTGTGGGGCATATTCTAGCTGTTATTTCGTCGTGAGAGAAATACATGTACATTGTAGTAGAACCACCACTTACTTATTCTTGTTGGGCTTGCGATGTCGAAGTATCGAACCGGCGTGTGGTGACATTTGCTGTGACAAATTGTGGTTCGGCAGGCTTTTTGCTTCTGATACAGCGGCCTGCCCTTCCATGGGCACGTCTCCCGCTATGGGTACATGGGAAGGGCTCTCTTTCTTTTGTTTATCCTGTTTAAACTCCTCCACGTCCTGTTTCATCTCAGACACTTCCCTCTGTAGCTTCTTCACCTCCTTCTGGACAGCATCGTCTCTTTCTTTCTTTACTTGCTCTTCTTCTTTCGATGATTCTCCTGACAGGATAATACGTTTCTTCTGGAATGTACATTCCTCTTCCTCTTGATTGACCAATGGTTCTTTTCCAGAAGTTACAGGAGCGACATGAGTCACAGGAGAGGCCAGAACGGGTTGTTGAAGCTGGGGGGTTCTCACATGTTGACGCTCTGGGCAAGTCGAAAACTTGAGTTCCGGGTACGGATCGCGGGGCTGGTACCATGACTGACTGGACAGACGTGTCCCTGTTCCGCCATAATGCAAGCGTTGCGAAATGGACAAGCCTTTCTTCTCTTCTCTTAGGGACGATTTGGTGAAGAGGCGGCTCGACTGGCTATTCCTTGCACTGATGGGCGACTGCCGTGCGGTAGTTTTCAGAGTGTGGCGATCTGAACGGCGATGCGAGTCTCGTAGACCGCTGAAAGGAAAGCCACGAGTTGCCCTTTGACAGATTCCAACACCTTCGTGTCTGTTTCTCGTTACAGACGCATTTGCTTCCACTTTTTTGTCGACTTTAAGAGCCAAGTCTTCGCAGTCACCGCAAAAATCCGTTCCAGGCTGTCTCTGCTCGGTTTTTGTGTGCTTGGGGCCCGAAAGAAGAATTCGGTCCTCTGGCAAGAAGAGTTATGATATCGGGTTACATTTTGTTTTTGTTGGAGTTTTACGGCGCTCGCAACTGCATAAGGTCATAAGAGCGCCAGAAGATTAGAGGTGTTGCAAGAGAGTGACAAACATAAAAAAGAAGAAGGGGAGATAAGGACGGTAGATGTCTCATAGGAAAGAAGAAGCAAACCACACCAGAGCACCCGCCAATCTCCCACCGATTACATTTACCTAGCTGTTAAATATTAATTCAATATCAGAAAGTTCCTCAAACGACGTCTTAGTAAAGCCAAAATTTAAGTTTGGTATCTTGTGAGCTGGAAATGGGCTTGTCACATCGGTAGAATGAAGGATAACAGATGGACAAATACATGTAGCTTCACTGATGGAGGCCAAGAACAGGAAAACGATCAAAAGGAAGACCAAAAAGATGATGGTATCAGAGAGGAGACGGGAACAACCTGGATACGGAAAACAGCAAATAGAACAAAATGACGGTCATTGTTGGAGAGCTACATTCTGCAGTTTACTGACAACGCCAAGAAAGAAAGAAAAAAAAGAAAGAAAGAAAGGAAGGAAGGAAGGAAGGAAGGAAGGAAGGAAGGAAGGAAGGAAGGAAGGAAGGAAAGGAGGAAGGAAGGAAGGAAGGGAGGAAGGAAGAAAGAAAAGAGGGAAGGAAGCAAAACCTCATTCTGAACTATGAGTGACCCCAGGAGGACCAGAGTAGGCTTGTCCTCGAAGTGATTCGATTTTAGTTTGTGAAAAGAGAGGATCATTCGACAAAATATTTGTCGTTTGGTGATTAGGGGGAGAAAAAGACCAGAACTGATATATTCCTCAATGCCAGTTGCTATTAAGTCTCTAATATTTTTATTTTTTTTTACTATACAGGGGATGTCATAATTAGGGGCCGTTCAAATATAATCTTACGCCTGGGATGGGGGGGGGGGGGTCTTTGGCTCCTGTAACAAAAGTGTAAGAAAGGGGGAGGGGTGTCTTAAACTAATGTAATATTACACTTTTGTGAGGTGAAAAAATATTTTTGACATAACGGTGAACTCTGCATTTGTCGATGATAACTAATTTCAGTTTTTTTCCAGCATAAATGACCAGTAATAACAAAGATACAGTGGAATCCTGATAAAGTCAACTTGCTTAAAGTCAACTCTTGCTTACAGTCCACACCTCACTGTAGTCCCGTTTCTTACCTTCTTTGTTTAAGTTTAAGTAATTGTGTTTCTGATACAGCCAACCGCTTGGGTGTTAACCTTGCGTAAAGTCAACAATTTGGGGCTAAATCCTAAGATGAACTCCATTCAAGAAGAGATATTTCGCCTGAGCAAGTGGTGTACACACCCCCAATTACGTATGTACTTTGTTCTTTCATTATCTCTTGTTTCGGTGATAACTTCAGAATATACTCCCTGAAATTGAGATTACATCTTGTTTATTACCAGGTACTTTGTAATTTTGTGGCTGTTATCTTCAATTTTCAATGGCCAGTAGTACAATGGATAAAGTCAACCTTGCTCAAAGTCAACACTTTTTTCTGTCCGAGGTTTTGACTTTATCAGAATTCCACTGTAACTTGTTGGGTTTTTTAAATTAAAGCGCTTTTTTCATAGACATGATTCTCAATTTTTCCTATTCTTTAGTAAGAAAGAGTGTGTATGCAATATTTTCCTTGAATGATTTACTCTAATTGTGAGGCAGCGTGATGAAATCAGGCGCTCGTCAAAATGATGAAAGTGAAAAAACTGGCATTTTCCCGTAGGTTTGGGAACTTTAATTGAATTTTTTTTTCGCGCTAAACAACTTTTACGTCCATACTGAAAAATGTTCATTACATGCACAAAATTTGTGATTTTTCAGTTTTAAAGGCTCTTAAGCTATTGAAGTTATCAAACTTTGACGGCCGTTTTCTCACTAAATTTACCTCTGAAATCAGGTGACCCCACCTCTTTCAGTCTCAAATATTTCGACTTCTATTCAGCATAGATGAATATTGTTTTCATCAAAAGGCAGACAAATGGACAGGGTTTAAGATGATAGCAATAACTCTGTATGCCTCAAAATCAAAACTGACGAACGCTTGATCCCACCATGTCGTGAAGCCTATTATTGTTTAGTGCATATATTATGTGCATGTATGTGTATACATGTTTTTCATGAATATTATGCAATGTGCATAGAACAATGATTGTTCTACTGATTTGCGCGATATAAATGTCATATTATTTTTATCATTATAAGCGAACTATATAATATTACGGGGGGGGGGGGGGGGGGGGGGGTAAGGGCAAATGTAAGAAAAGTGTAAGAAAGGGGTGGGGGTCAAAAAGTCCCCAAAAAAGTGTAAGATTATATTTGAACAGCCCCTTATGCCTCTGTTTGCCTGTATTCCGTTTGCTTGTATTATTTCGATGCAGATTTTGGCTGCTTACATGGTTTCCAGATAATAGACATTGCCATATACAGAGGTCACCAACATAATAACATTCTTCTACATCCTCAACTCCTTTCAGTTCGACAACTCTCTTTAGTTTTAGTAAGAGTTTTATGGAACTTGAAACACAGGTAAGTCATATAAGTGCTGAACATTAAAGGCGTTACTAGATAATAACATACACATAAAAGGAGGAAAGATAAAGGCGACAGATATTGATAGGGAAAAAAGGAGCAAACCACACCAGAGCACGAGCCAACCATGCACGACAGCTCTATTGTGTGATCTGGTTTCCAATGCTAACACAAGGCCGTAAAAATGAGAACTTGCGTAGACAAGAGAAATACTTAAGATTATTACAAATCAGTAAGGACATTTTGGATTAAGATTAGCAAAAGTTTTACGGCATAATAAGAACCGAAGATTAGAAGTATTACGAGAGAGTATGTTTCAAAGAAAAGACGGAGAAGAGATAAGGACGATGAATGTTTGAAAGAAAAGAAGAAGTGATTTCAGAAGATATGCTGCGAGCAAAAAGAAGGCAAGCTGAACCACAATTACAAGATGGAAAGGGCGCTGGGCCGATCTGATATTTGCAGAAAATAGTTGCTGCGCATGAAAAAGCCAATCCGGTTATTTAGACTTTTTTTCTGTCTCTGAGAGAGTTTTCCTTTTTTCCAAATCGGGTAGACTTTGATGTTGTAAACAACAACAACAACAACAACAACAACAACAACAACAACAACAACAACAACAACATTGACGACCACAAGAGCGACTAGCACCACAACGAAGACGGCAAAGATAATCACGAACACCGTTCACTGCAATAAATGTGATGAACCTTTTTTTTCTGCATAGGCGTTTTTGGGGGGCGACCAACTCACCAATCTCAGGTGGAATCTTCATGACGTTGTCTCGTCCGCAGAACAGCCACGAGAGGAAGATGATGTTGACTATCCAAATGAAGGAGACTACGGCAGCGATGACATTGTAGGGTGGGTTGCCCACTTCAGTCTGTAACGACAGTTCCTTGCAAGTTAAGAGGGTTTAGTGCTTTGGATGTAAGATTGTACAATCATGTTTTACGCCCCCATTGACACATTTAAAACTAATATAAAGGAGGCGGCCTGCCTCGACCCTGCCTGTCAGTGCTAACTCCGGCTGATGGTTATACAGCGTCCCCGTTGACGGACAGATACTCGATAATGTAATATTATATTATGTAAGGCGTGCTGACAAAATGAGTTACTTCTCGCAATCCGCACACGGAGATATTGGCCAAAAATGGACACTAGGGTCAAATTTGCAGATTTTTGTTGTTGTTGCCATACCCTTTAAGTATTAGACCTACGTGTCTTTCATTACTTCATACATATATTGTTTTAGAAACTTTTTTAGCGCGATGTATTTATTTCCTTAGGGTTAGAACCCGAGACTGCGTGAGAACGACTTTTGTATGAAACAGCGAAAAGCCTTAGTTAGTAGTATAGGGTTTTACGGCGCTCGCAACTGCATAAGGTCATATGAGCGCGCGAAACACAAGTTGTTTACATTCGCGAAAGTTCACAGCACGGTTGGTTAACTATTAGACTTTAAAATGCTAAAATATGAAAATTCGGTGTAAATGTATTTTCAATTTAAAGCAACTCTTATGAATAACAATAAAAAATTTTAATAGTACGATTTCACTTTACAATTTGCCATAAAGGCCAAAGGCCTTCATAAAATTCAAAATTCTGCTCGGACCAACGACGGAAAAAATGTCTTGCATTTTCTTGCATTTATAATATTCCCTTCGGATCTCTCCAAAGTCCAGACATTCGGTTAAGATGTGTCTAATTGTAAAATCTGTGTCGCATCCAACACAGAACGGCTTCTCATCTCCCTGTAGGAGGTATGTGTGGGTCAGGGCCGTGTGTCCGATGCCCAATCGAGTAAAAATGACTTCGTCTCTTCTGGAGAGGTCCGAAGGATTTCGCTGTTCCAGTTTGGGTTTTATAGTATACAGTTTATTATTTTTCTGTTTTTCCCAGTGGTGTACTTTTGGACTTTATTTCTAAAGTCAGTCTGTGGGGGAGTGTTTGTCGTTGATCCCAACAGAAGGGATGAGGCTTTCTTGGCCAGGTCGTCTACCTGCTCGTTTCCTCGGTTGCCCAAATGGCTAGGTATCCATGCGAACATGATATTTTTTCCTGTTTCGGATAGTGTATGAATTTTCTGTTGTAGCCTAGCTATTTTTGGATGTAGGAGTGTGTAGAAAGGATAAGGAAAGATTTGTTAGGAGAATTTTCTACGGAGTCTAGTGTCATGTCAATGGCAGTGGCCCCCGCAGAGAAAATGGAGGCTTCAGGATGGAGTCTCCTTTGGTGTGTATTGTCTGGAGATAGGGGTGCGGCGCCCACTTCATGTTTTAAATTTTTGGAGCCATCCGTGAAGATGAGCTCCGCACCGGGGTATTTATCTATTAGTTTTTTTGTATTCTGCTTTAAAAGTTGTGATGTTTGTGCTTTCTTTGTTGTGTGTGGTCAGCAGTAAGTCTACTTTTGCCTTGGTGAGGTGCCACGGAGGCAGGTCGGGGAAAAGAAATTGTTGGATGTCTTGTTTGGAAAAGTTTAAGTTTTTGAGGTCCTCAAGGATTCTGAGGCCTAAGGGTTTGATGAGTTTTTCGTTGTTTTGGAATTTGTTTATGGTTTCTGGGTTTGTTTTAAAAATGCAGTTGTGCGCTGGATTTTCCGGTGTTGAGCTCTGTTTAATTGCGTATTGTAGTGAGAGTTGTGTGCGTCTTAGTGAGAGTAGTGGTATGTTTGCCTTGGCCTGGAGGCTCTCCACCGAAGAAGTGCGGAAAGCCCCCAGAGCGAGGCGGAATCCTTGGTTTTATACTGGGTCTAGCATTTTCAGGATGTGTGGTTTTGCCGATCCGTAGACTTGACAGCCGTAGTCAAGCCTGGACCGGACAAGGGAGATGTACAAGTGGAGAAGGTGTTTTGAGTCCCCGCCCCACTCCGGATGCGATAGAATTTTCAAAACGTTTAGCGCCTTCTGGCACCTCACACGAAGGTCTTTGATGTGTGGTATGAATGTGAGTTTTTTGTCGAATATAACGCCGAGGAAACGAGCTTGGTCCTGGACAGGAATCCTTTCTCCGTATAGTGTCAAATCCGGCTGCAGCACACGTCTGCCTGTTCGGCAGAAGTGTACTGCAACCGTTTTCGACGGGGAGAACTTGAAACCGTTATTATTTGCCCACGTTTCGAGTTTGTGCAGCTGTCTTTCCATAGATATCAGATGAGGAATTTTCGAACGGCAGCATATCAAAAAGTCGTCAACGTATAATGAGCTGTCTATGCTGTTTTGAAGGGTTTTTACGATGGAATCTATTTTGATTTCGAATAGGAGAGGAGAAAGGATGCTCCCCTGGGGGACTCCTTCCTCCTGTTGGTGGGGGTCTGAAAGGGAGGATCCGACACGAACCTGGAAGGAACGGTTCCTCGCGAAATTGCCAATGAAGGCGGGGAGGTGACCGCGTATGCCGAGTGCGTGCAGGTGTCTGAGAATGGCGTACTTCCAGGTTGTGTCGAAGGCTTTTTCTAGGTCGAAAAAGATGGCGATCATGTGGCCTCCTTCAGCGAACGTTCCGCGTATAAAGGTCTCCAGGCGGACCAGGTGATCCAGAGTGGATCGAGTTTTCCTGAATCCGCAGTGGAGACCGCTCAGCGAGCCCGTCGTTTCCAGAAACCACATGAGTCGCCTGTGGATCATTTTTTCATTAAGTTTGCACAGACAGCTCGTTAGTACTATTAGTCTGTAATTGGATGGGTGTGTGTGGTCTTTGTTTGGTTTGGGTACTGGAATGACAGTGGCGAGAAGCCAAGACTCCGGAAAGGAGTGCGACCGCCACATGTCGTTGTATATGTCTAGTAGGAGTGTAAGTGTTTCTGAGGGTAGGTGTCTACTGATATGGTTGTGGATGTCATCGGTCCCGGGGCTGTATTGCCCAGGTTCAAGATGCTCGATGTTAGTTCGTCTATTGTGAAGTCTGCGTTTATAGGTTTCAGTGTTGTTTGGGTGGAAGTTTAGGTGTTGTTGTTCTCTGTTAGTTTTGATATTTTAAAAGGTGGTGTTGTAGTTTGCTTGGGATGAGTTATTGGCGAGAGATGTAGCTATTGTGTTTGCGATGTCTACTTGTGTTTCAGCTGTGGTTCCATCCGGCCTCTGGACGTGCCGAATGGTGTCTGTGCGTCTACCCAAGAATTTTTTA
>NW_004797430.1:696804-698426 GCF_000002075.1 Aplysia californica | reverse complement strand
AGGGGGGAGGGAATACCTCGCTCTCCATGAGAGAGATGGGTTGTGAGGTGGAAGTAGTAGTAGAGGAAGAAGAAGAAGAAGAAGAAAAAGAAGTAACAGAGTTCACCCCATCCTCCCCAAGAACCCCAAAGCGGTTATTCATTGACACCCGAAAGATGGGTACCACAGTTTTAGGAGGAACCTTTTGGTGTTTCTCTGCAGTAAGTCGCTTGTTGACCGCGGGTTCTGGGTGGGTCGACAGTGGAAGCACATGCCGACTTCGTGATTGGCCGGAGTACGCTTGCGTATGACCGGACAGGGACTGGGGTCATACCTGGCGGGCAGACAGTTTTACGGGCTTCTTGAAAAGAGCAGCCATTTCGTGCTTTATACTCTTGGATTGCGCCTTCTTTGATCCAAGTCGGGCAATCCTTGCTGAAGGCTGTGTGCTGGCCTTGGCAATTTGGGCAGCAAGGACTAGCCTTGCATTCCTTTTCAGGATGCCCAGTCTTGCCGCAGCGAGGACACACGGCTGCACGTCGGCATCACGACTGACTATGGCCAAACTTCTGACACTGAAAGCAACGTAGAGGGTTTAGCACATAGGGTCGCACGTCCAAGACTAAGTATGTTGCACGAACGGTGGCTGGAGGGCGGCACGAATCAAAAGTTAGAATTATTGTATTCGTTTCTAGTGTGGACTCGGCGACTGTAGTAATTCGGCGGGCTTCGACCACACCCTCACAGTTATCCACAATGTCTTTGTTTGAGCAGCCCTTCAGCTCATGGCTGCGGACCACGCCCTTCGACTGGTTAAACTTCTGGTGTCGCTCGGAAATACAAAGAACACCACCGATGGTCGTAATCTTTTCAAGTCCCGCTAGTTCTTTATCCGATGCGCACTTGATGAGGAGAGCACCAGAGGACAGTTTCTGGACATTCGTAAGAATGTATCCCAGAACCTGTCTTAGAGCATCTCCTGTCTTGAATATGTTTAGATCAGTGATCTTCTTCTGCGCATCGGTGCTGCGGATGGTCAAGTACGGCTGCCGCGGAAGCTCCCTGAGAGGTGGGAGGGTACAGGCAGATGTAAAAGTCCTTTTTCCTTTAGGAGTTTGTTTGCTCGGCTCCGCGGCCGCACCCACTTCCGCGAGCCGAGACTTTTTGGCAATGTTGGGAGTTGACGAAGGGTTTTTAAGTGATGAGGAATCCATGAGAGTTTTTTAGGTGGTCCAACTCCGGGGCTCCCCGCCCGCCATCGAACCAACAAGGGGACACATTGCTCGGATGACCAGAGCTGTGCCAGGGTTACACCAGAGCTATACTCTTCACGAGAAAGTACAAGACCCTCCCGTCAAGATTGACCCAGGGCTTGATGTTGTTTCAACTCCCAACCGATTGAGTGGCATGGGCCGTGCCACCCTCCCGTCTAAGAGGAAAACCTGGGCGAAAGAGGAGTGTGGGTGAGGGACAGTCCGTAGACTGATCTCACCTCAACCGCCAGGTACTCGGTTTCCCTCCGCACGGGTCGCACCTCAAGGTCAACGAGGCGCCCACTCTGTGGGATGGGTGACCTCTCTTTTGCTGCACATGAGGTCAGCGGTGGGAGGAAAGATAGAAGAGGAAAGAAAGAAGGAAGGAGA
>NW_004797430.1:692583-696215 GCF_000002075.1 Aplysia californica | reverse complement strand
TCTCTCTCTCTCTCTCTCTCTCTCTCTCTCTCTCTCTCTCTCTCTCTCTCTTCCCATGATCGCAAAGACAAAAGTCAAAACTACAAAATAGAGAACAGTGCTCTTCGACTTGATAGCAGATCCAACCTTTGCGCCTTTGGGACTGTTCCCCTGAAAGAACCCTCGCTCGGGGCCGACTCCACCTTTATCCTTCACAATCTCCTCCTCGTACTCAAGGCTAACGTCGGTCTCTCTGCCTCCAGGGCCACCGCCTAGTGAAAGAGAGAGTTCGCGTTCAGCATAATTATTATTCTGGGTAAAAAAGGGTTTCTGGGTTTAAAAAATGGGCTAGATCTAAACATTAGTTGTGTTCATTCTTTCTGTCACAAGAGTAAGTTGATGATAAAACGCATTAGTATTTCTCAATAAACTATAATGTGTGTGTGCGTGTGGCAAGGCGGAGGTGGGGGCGGGGATGGAGGCATTACAAATTTGAACTATCTGAAAGGCCCTCTCTCCCACCCCCACCCCCTAACCCCACCGCAAACCGCCTCTTCCCTTTCCACAAAAACTCCAACAAACCAAACCCACAGAAACATCCAAAACTATTAAAAGATAGAGTTTCTTCGGCTGGTAATCACTGTGTCATCCTTCGGAGTTTTGGGCTACCACCATAGCAAGGCCGTCTCCTATTCCAGTTTACACGTAGATGTCCGTATAACTACGCTTTCAGACAGATCTGAGTCCGTACCTGTCCTTCCGTCACACGCGCGGATCTATTTTCATTCTTATCTCACCTGCTGCTAGTGTTCAGACCCAAGTCCCGCGTTCGCGCCTAGAAGGGAGTTGTCTTTAGTCCAGTGCGGGTAGGAATTTTAAGTAATCTGGACTGTATTGCTTTCGTCCGTGTAGTTAGCTTTACGGCGACCATAATACATTTTTTATTTCTTCTTTCAAGTTTCCCGAATTGTGGCCAGCTCAGTCAGGCTAATTTTTTCGAACACATCTTGAAATGGATAATTTCGAAAATGTATTCCTACACCTGGTCAAATTTTGATTTAAAAAACCGACGACATGTGATAGAATTTGACCTTTGTTCCTCAAGACCCGAGAAATTACACGATCTTTGACGTGACCTCAATTTCCCCAGGCGAAGTGTTTGTGTGTGTGTGTGTGTGTGTGTGTGTGTGTGTGTGTGTGTGTGTGTGTGTGTGTGTGTGTGTGTGTTTTACTTTGAAAGGGGGGGGGGGTTATTTCCGTCCAACTTCATGCTTCACTCTAGCAAGATCTGTATTCTATGCTTTCAATTTTTCTTCTACCACTTGGAAGACTTCCAGACTTTTGGAAAACCTTATCGGCCTATAAGGACAGCCGTGCCCTCAGGGCAGACAGTCAGAAACAAACAGAAGTAACAGAAGGATGAGAAAGTTTGAACTTTGAGGACCCCCCATACACACACACACACACCCAAATAACCCTTTTTCCTTCCTCACTCCCCTTTTTAAAAAAATATACACGTAATAAAAACGCGCGCTCACACACAGCCAAGGGGCTTTTATTTTACGTTTATTAGTTCGTGATATTACCACGATTGAACTAACATTTTAAAATAGTATGATGGGTGTACTATACTTTTTGGTATGCACAGGCTTAGTTATAATATTGAGTGCCATCATCACGTCACATACATTTTATTGTTGTCACATACTGCAGAGACGCAACCATCTAAGGAGCAGTGCTTACAACTAATATACATGATGGTGTATATAATACTTTTCAATGAATAAACCCTTACACCTGGGAGCTTACCTATGACCCCTTCCTTGAGGCTAATTGGATATTCTGTGAATATAGAACAAAGAAGGGAAATTTAATTTAGATCAAGGTCGTTAGCTTTCTGAAAAAAAAAATTGTTATTCTTGAAAGCACACAATGATCACGTTTTCTTATTGTGTCTTATCTTGAAGAAAAAACAAGCAACAAAACAATATGTGCAATAACAATCACAATCAACTCAACAACAACAGTTTTAAAAATGCACTACCAGCTGCAGCAGCAACAGCAACAGCAACAGCAGCAGCAGCAGCAGCAGCAGCAGCAGCAGCAACAACAACAACAACAATAACAAACGTTGTCCCAGCCAAATAGCCAAATAGGAGAAGTAACTGACATCTCTAGAAATTTATTGATGTTCAACTGTCGAAGCAGTACATGTACTGCCTTCGATATTGTATCTCGATCTAATGTGATAATTTCGTTCTCTTTACCTTTTTTAAGCAGCTAGAATAATTGGATTTACCCTGGTCACTGCTATAAATAAATAAGGCAAGAATGCCCCATCCTCCCACGTCAGTGATGTAATTATAGCTAGCAGATAACAATCTAATAATTCAATCTAGATCTAGTCACAGATCATCACTGAAAGAATACACACATTTTTTTAAAAGTTCTTAATAGTGCAGAAGAAAGACTGTTGTTTTTGTTTGCTGGTTTGTTTGTTTGTTTGTTTTTTGTGTTGTTGTTGTTGGGTTTTTTTTTTTGGGGGGGGGGGTTATTTTTAGTAATGTTTTCCGGTGCTCGCAACTGCATAAGGTCATATAAGCGCCGAGGGCGAATGTCAACAGAGAAGTCCAAACGGGGAATCAGGCTTACTGTGCTCACCTCTCTAGCCTCAACAGCACGAAGTCAGTATCAAGGCACCCAGGAAATAGCAGTTAACATTAGAGAGACAAACATACAAAAGCAGTAGGCCTAGAGGAAAAATGACGATAATAAGGATGAGGAAAGAAAAATCAGCAGTTCCCCCTGTGTTGTTGCGGCACAGTATGAGCATGGCATTGATAATCAGCCCTTTTATAATTCTACTGTCCAAAAGAATACGTTAGCCTTATATCCCCCCCCCCCACCCCTTTTAGGAATGGCTTAAAGACAACTTCAGTCTTTGCACGTAAAAGATGTAAAATTCAATCCATGATTTCTAATGGGGAAATCGATTTGAGTGTCTTCTTTTTCTGCGACTATTATTACATGTATTGGGATGCTGTGTATCCTTCGTCTAGTTGGCCTTGACACTGACAGGCAGGTTGAAGCAGCCTGTCTCATCATAAACGATCTGAATTATGTCAATAAGCCTTATTTAATAAGTGACTTATGATAAAAGTGTAACAGTAACATTGTTACGATCATTTAAACTAACATTCAGAGAGATTTTCCAGAGGCACTTGGCGAATTTCATTTCGGGAATGCTCTTCCGGTGTCACTTAAATTGCGTAGAGTATTTAGAAGAATAAAGGTGGAAAGGGGGGGGGGGTGAGTAGGTACTTCCCTCTACCTTTAGCATGGCATTGAAAGTGAAAGCTAGGAATTGACAACTTTTATGCTTTGCATTATCAAATTTTTAAAAGTTTCACACATTGATATAAACGTTTTTAAAAACGTTTCAAAAGCGGCTCTTACTTACACTGGCTAAACAATCTACATGGGTGACGCTGTTATTATTTTAAATGATCCTTTGTTTTGATGGTATAACGCCATTGTAGGTCGCCGAAGTATGACGTTGTTTATATAATATGACGTCACCACATCAAATTGTTTTGTTCAGCACGAGTGCTAAACGCGAAGACCGGAAAACCAGAGTCTACGTTGAGACCACC
>NW_004797430.1:689896-691140 GCF_000002075.1 Aplysia californica | reverse complement strand
GAGCTCACCGGAAAAGACCCTATGGTGATCGCTTTGAGAATGTTTCCATCTTAGCCAATCCTCTCTCTCGTCGTCTGTCGCTCCGCCCCTCGATGTCTTGGTTGCAGCATTTTTTTCTTTATTTTCTTTCGTTTTCCAAACAGTTCCCTTCTCTTCCTTTTCCTCCTCCTCCTCCTCCTCCTCCTCGGCTTTCTCTTCTTCATCCTCCTCCTGCACTGCTTCTCTGTCTTCCTTCTCTATCCCTTCTGGGTCCTTGTCTTCCATGATACTGCTCAGTTCTCGTTCTGCCAAAATGGCGGCCAACGTGTTCTGTCGTCTTGCCTTTTCACGCTGCAACTGGTATTCCTGGAAGGAACCTGAAAAGGGAGATTGCACCATTCGCCGACTCCTGGTGAGTTTTCAGATCACAGCTATGTAGGCCTAGTAAATTTATCGTTGGATAGACTGTAGGCCTACCGGATACGTCATTACTATTATGATTATGATTATGATTATTAATATTATTGTTATTATTATTATCAGTATTATTATTATTATTATTATTATTATTATTATTATTAGAAGTGAGTATATTATATAATATATAATATCGTGTGGGAATGAGGACAAGAGGTTGAAATGGGCAAGGATCTCAAAGCTCAGTTGTCAAAGTTTGTCTTTGTCTGTCTTCATCTTTTTTTTTGTAGAAGTACATCTTTTTATTTAGATCTAAATCCTATTTTACTAACTAGTTTTATTCTTTTTCCAACAGCATGTGTGAAATGTAGCCACAGCGATCATCTTTTATGGATATTATGTATTTGAAAAAATGTTGTACGCCTAGTATCATTGAGTTTTAGGTGTTTTTTTTAGTTTTAGGGCTCTCGCAACTGCATAAGGCCATATGATCGCCAAGGGGTGGATGTCAACAGAGAAGTCCTTACACTACAGGAAATCTGACTTACTCTGCTCATCTCTCTAGCTTCAACATCACAAAGTCTACTTCGACTATCAAAGCACCCCGGAAAAAGCGGGTCACAAGAGTGACAAACATACAAAAGAAGTAGAGGAAAAATGACGATAGTAGGGATTAGGAACGGAAAAAACAGCAGTTCTCTGTTGCAGTTTGGGCACAGTTATGAGCATGACATTGATGAATCAGCCCATTTACAATTCTACTGTGCATAAGAAAAGGTTAATGTCCCCCCTTTGGGAATGGCCTAAAGACACTTCAGTCAGTAGCACTGCCTCGGAGGAGGGGGGGG
>NW_004797430.1:679749-686692 GCF_000002075.1 Aplysia californica | reverse complement strand
GGGGGGTTGTCCCCCCCCAAAAAAAAACCCCACTAAAAATGATACTTATATGATATTGGCAATATGGTGCAGTATGGTTGTAAAGACATTACGCGAAATTTGAACCCTTCTGGTCGAAAAATGTGGAAGCCTTGGTGTTTTTTTGTAGTAAAATCTTAAGAAATGAGCCATTTTACATAAGCCGTAAAAACAGTGTGAAAGAAAAGCAACTGTCAATAAATATTCATCTTGATTGCCCAGGGATGATGGCTCTATCAATTAAAATCTCTATCGATTACCCTCGATTACACTAAAGGCAGTAAAGTTATAATAGCTAATGTTGCACACAATGGCAAATTATATATTTTTAAAAGAGCCCAATTTTTATAGCACCTTTCCTTAATGGTATATGCCGTCCACGACCTTTTTAAAAATAACTTTTGATTCCAAGTGAATTGGTGAATGTTGAGATTGGTGTTCTTACAGGACAGTCCCGCTTTCAAATAGTCCATGAATAAATAAAATGATTAACATTGCCCTGTGGTTTAAATAATGCTCTCTTGTGACTGCTATTGTGACTGTCTTGATTGTTGATCACGATAAATTAATGTGCTTATCCTTACTTCAAGTCTGGCGAGTGGGGGGAATTAAATAGGCTACTGTAATTTTGCTAAAATTTCTCACTAATTAACAAAGACAGAAAGAAAGCACCGGATAGGAGCCAGTTTTGTTTTTCTGACCGCAGCAAATCACAGCAGAGCACAGCACATCACAGCACAACACAACATAACAAAACACAGCACAGCGCAACACAACACAACACAGCAAAGCACAGCAAAGTACAGCACAGCACTAAAACAAACACAATAAACAAAGAAAAGGAAACGAGAACGTGAATACCTTTGATAGTGGCTGTGGGCCTTTGTGGAGGCGGACACGGCACTTGATTTGCTGTGGATAAATAATATTTACACTGTACTTGAGATAATGCCTTTTGGTTCCCTGTGAGGAATTTGATTCATAATGAAGAGTAAAATGGGTAGGCTACATAAAATAATTAACGAAATCACTCCAAGAGTACCGTTCTCTTTCTTTCTTTCTTTCTTTCTTTTTCTTTCTTACGTTCTTTCTTTCTTTCTTTCTTTTTTCCTAACCGAGCAGTGTTGTTTGTGGAGTGTCTTTTTTGCCGTGATCAATATCCTTATTTCATCTTATTGGTATGGCTCCTGTTTGTCTTTGCAGCTCCCATGTGTTCAGCAGTGTGTTTGTGGTGAGAAGGGAAGTGGTGCTGAGAGCATGAGAGAAAGAGAAACATAGAGTGATACGAAGTGAGAGAGAGAGAGAGAGAGAGAGAGAGAGAGGGGGGGGGAGGAGAGAAGAAAGAAAGAGAGAGATAAGAAAGACAAAAAAGAGAGAGGGAGAAGAGAGAGAGAGAGAGCGAGAGAGAGAGAGAAGAGAGAGAGAGAGATAAAGAGAGAGAGAGTGAGAAACAGACAGACAGACAGACAGACAGACAGACAGACAGACAGACAGACAGACAGACAGATTCATGCGTTTACGTGATGACGTACATGGATAGTTTGTGTTGTAAAAGCTGCTGTTGATTTCTTCTTTCACAGACGCGCAACAAACTACAACAACAATAGCAACAACAACAATAGAAACAACGTCAATTTGAAAAAGATTGGGTTTTTTTTTTCTTTTGAAGCAGGATAACTTTGACTCTGGCCTTGGTGTATTTAGACAACTTACCTTTTGTAGACATGGGACGGTATCGTCCATACATTTACAAGTATAAGGCAGAGAAGATGTTTGATAACCGTATGCACGTCCATGCCCAGATCATGTATAATTCTTCGTGTTGATTTTATGGCCAGAAGGGAGAAGTCGCGAAAGGTACAGCTTCACTATGAACGTAATTCAAACGATATGGTATTACGTGATACAATTATTGCAGTATCAAAACCTGCAGTAAACAAAACGATCTTCGAATCTACAAGCTAGATCTAGATTCGCTTTTGTTAGCCGTACTGATGTATCCAGTTATATTTATCAAAATACGCATAAAAATCTCGAAAAAAAGCTAAAATTATACTACGATTCTCTAAAGGTTAGTGAGTGTAGGAATTGGTTCTTTTTGTCCCAACCCATAAACAGGCCGCTGTCTTCACTGACTGCAGGCTGTATAAGACAGTTAGAAGACTTGATTTGAACTGAGATTTTGTCATAAAAAGGGCCGTGAACAGTAATAACAAAGACCGTGAACCAGCCACGGTCTTTTGTAAAACATGTAGGCCTACAAGTGTATCCTCGCGTAGAACGGAAGCGATGTAGCAGAGTTTGTATCGGTGCGCACCACGCGTAGGCCAAATAAACATAAGTACAAAGAGGTTTCTATTTATAACCTCTTTGATCTAAGTACCAAACACAATATCAGGCCTACACAATGACGAAAATTCTGGCAGTGCGCAAAAGTTTCATCACGAGTGAGAATTGATCTCATCAGCCACAGCAGAAGCCACACGTTATTGTAACCTTTAATTCTTCAAATGTTTCTATTTCGCTGGAGACATTTTAATGCCCCCCCCCCCCCCCCCCTTGTGGATCTATTACTCATTGTCAGACATTGACAGAAGAGCTATTTACACTGTAATTATAGTATAGGCCTGTTGTTGAGAGGCGCTGAGTCCTGCCTGCATTTCATAGAAAGACAGAGAATAAGAATAACATGGTTTTTGCCACCTGATTCGTACGTCACCCAACCTCGAAAGCCTACAACACCAAGCACTTAGGCTATGAAAGAAGAAGAAGGCCACGTAAAATGTGGATTGGGGGTGTCAATGAAACCCTGAGAAAACATAACATCACAACTGAAAGAGCTACAGAGCCGACTTACCATAGAAAACCGCATCTCCCCTCGATTAACGATAACAGAGGATGAAAAAGCAAAAGTAAAGTAATTGAATGGCGTGCTTTTTACACTCTGACAAACGCCAACCTATTGACATGGCACTGGACTCCGTAGAAAACTCTCATAACAAATCTTTCCTTATCCTTTCTGACTCTCTGCCTTGCATCACCTCACTCACAAACTACACACTCCTACACCCAAAAATAGTTAGGCTACAACAGAAAATTCACACACTATCCGAGGCAGGAAAAAACATCATGTTCGCATGGATACCTAGCCATGTGGGCATCCGAGGAAACGAGCAGGTAGACGACCTGGCGAAGAAAACCTCATCCCTTCTGCTGGGATCAACGACAAACACTCTCCCACAGACTGACTTTAGAAATAAAGTTAAAAAGTACACCTCCAGTCTGTTGGAGAGCCACTGCGACAAACAGAAAAATAATAAACTGTATATTATAAAACCCAAACTGGAACAACGAAATCCTTCGGACCTCTCCAGAAGAGACAAAGTCATTTTTACTCAAGTATGCGTCGGACACAACGGCAGTGACCCACAAATACCTCCTACAGGGAGATGAGAAGCCGTTCTGTGTCGGATGCGACACAGATTTTGCCGTTAGACACATCTTATCCGAATGTCTATACTTTGGAGAGATCCGAAGGAAATATTGTAAATGCAAGAAATTGCAAGACATTTTTTCCGTCCTTGGTCCCAGCAGAATTTTGAATTTTACGAAGGCCTTTGGCCTTTATGGCAAATTATAAAGTGAACTTGTACTATTTAAAAGTTTTTATGTTAACTAGAAAAAAATTGTTTTAGATTGAAAAAAATATATATATAATTTATATATTTTCACTGATTTTTAAACATTTTAACATTTTAAGACTCAACTACTGACCCGAGCCAGCCGCACAGTAAACTGTTGTGAACAAAACTAACTAGTGTTCCGCGCTCATATGACCTTATGCAGTTGCGAGCGCCGTAAAACCCTATACCGGTACTAAACAACAACTTATTGGCCATGCTCAACACAAAGGACATTTGTATAGCTTATTAGAGAGTAAAGAGAACCACATGGACACAGCAATATGTGAGGCATGGTGGTGAAATCAGGCGCTCGTCAAAATACTGAAGTTGAAGAAAACGGCATATTTCTTCCCGTTTGGCAATTTTTATCCATTTGTTTTTGACTCAAAACATTTTATGTCAATTCAAAATATTTTAAAAACACATTGCTGTGTTGCTTTTGCTTAACAACGATGATTAAAGGCACTAAAAAAAATTAATTAACTGTTTCCAGTTTCCAAGGACTCCCAAGCTTTTGAAGTCGTAATATGACAGCGCTATACACACTCTTCAGTTTGAATGTGAACGTGTACCGTAACAGAGAAACGTCCCAAAATGTATTTCTCAGTCTACTAAATGGCTTGATATCCTGGAAG
The DNA here is from genome assembly GCF_000002075.1 of Aplysia californica. Taxonomy (NCBI): domain Eukaryota; kingdom Metazoa; phylum Mollusca; class Gastropoda; order Aplysiida; family Aplysiidae; genus Aplysia; species Aplysia californica. Next base: position 682,356 of record NW_004797430.1, on the reverse strand, counting down.
CAACTTCAGAATCAATCATGACACAAGTAGAAAGGACACTGCCAAAACAGATAGATCTAGGGCCTACATTGTAAAATTATCCACTACCTTGAGCTGGCTATCGTGCATTTTAATGACCGGTCATCAGCAACCAGGAGATCACAAACTAGAACATTTTCAACGTTTTTTTCCCTTTCAATTTTGAAGGGAATTGTGCGTCATGCACACTCACTCACATCCGTTCTGGATCGAACCATCACGCCTGGTGGAAGAGATTTGAAAGCCTCCTACAACACTGCTGGAAGCTTGGTGTTGAAACGAGTTGGAGCTTGTGCGCGGTCTTGCTTTACGCCGTTCGTGACTAGGAAATGCTCCGGTAGTTTTTTATGGCTCTTGACTCTTGCCTAAGTAACCTCCTCATTTTTGGGGGTAAAATTGGGGGTTTTTTTTGTAAAATTGGTTGGGGTTTTTTTGGTTTGTAAAATGAGTAAGAGGCAGGAAATTTCATTGTAGTGACAGACTGGCGAACGTTTGAAGATCACACTGGCAGGCAGACAAGAGGAAGAACAAACTATAGCCGAAACTGTGTAAGGTGTTTGACTTCCTAGAGATGTCTGGAAAAGCCAATTATCGTGAAAATCTTAATGAAATCACGAACACAAAGTGAATTTACGAAGAAACGAGTTAAACAACAGTGCGACTTAGACAGCGCGAGAATTTCAAACAAATGAAACTGTACCTTCATAAACGGAAGAAATAAATCACAAAATTAATCCAGGCTCAGCTTTGGATATTTTGGAATGTTGGTGTATATGAGCTGTGTATGTGGTTGTGTGTGTGTGTGTGTGTGTGTGTGTGTGTGTGTGTTTGTGTGTTTGTGTGTGTGTGTGAGTGTGTGTGTGTGTTCTTTGCTACTATACAATGTGGAGTTGCTTTGACTCTAGGCGCAAGAATGGTTGCCCTTTGGTCAAATGCAAGATAAGGTCGGTTCAGGTCAGGTTGCACCAGGTGGCACTGACCATTTCACACTATATACTACATCAAAGACATGAGACTGTTTAGTTGAGAGCCAGGGTGCCACCCAATTTTGTTTTCCTTGGATATGCTGGACCTTGACTTATTTGGTTGTTGACCACACTTTCCCCGATTTGGACCCAAGCATGACCTCGAAAACCAAAACTTTTTGGGGATCCAATTATAATTATAATTTTATTGAGTCAAAATGCTCCTTCATAAGGAAAATTTGGGTGCCATTAACTATATCAAGTGGGTAAAGGTGGGGCGACCATCCCCGACCCACCGCGTCCACAGGTGGCGGATAGTGGAACGGCCTATATTATGTAGGGTAGCTGCGAATAACCAATAAGCAGTCGCGGACCAACTGGCGACAGTTTTGGAGAGCGAGGTGGGACAGGGTGGTGGCAATCCTGTCTCTATAAAATACCTCATGTGCTCAGTAAAGAGACTGTCAGGCGAGAGGGAGGCGCCGAAACCTGCCACCTGCCCCCACTGCCTTGTGGGTTAGTCCTTTTGGACAAAGGCTAGCGGAGTAAACCGTACAAAAATCCAGCAGAAGGCAAGGGGAAACCACTGCTGTATTCCTTCCCTAGAACATCATGGATCTTACTTCAATAAATAAAGATAACGACGTAAAGGGGAGTTCTGAAAGAACTGCCTCGTCCGGTAGGGCCAGTCATGCACAGCAGGTGACACCAGATCGTCATCAAGATACTGCTCACAAAAGGAAAAATCAAACAAGAAACATAGCAACCTGGAGTGTGAGAACATTGCTAGAGAAAGAAAAACTGGACAACATCAAGAAAGAAATGAAGAGAATGAATGTTAATATCATGGGTTTATGTGAAGTACGATGGACAGGAGCTGGCAGAATATTGTCCGACAACTATAACATCATTTACTCAGGAGGCGACAAACATGAAAGAGGAGTAGCGGTCATCTTGGACATGTCAACATCGAAGACACTTAAGGGGTACACTTGACTATATCAGACAGAGTTGTGATGGTGAGACTGAAAGGATCACCATTCGATACAACCATCATCCAAGCGTATGCGCCAACCTCAGAAAGCACAGAAGAAGAAATAGAGAAATTTTATGATGAAATAAACCAAGCAAAGACACATTGTAAATCACAAGATATTGTCATAGTCATGGGTGATTTTAATGCAAAAGTGGGAGCAACAAGACATGAAGACATAGTGGGTCCATATGGACTGGGAACCAGAATTGAAAGAGGAGAAAAACTGATAGAATGGACCATCCTGAATGACATGATTATTGGAAACACTTGGTATGAACAACCACCAAGAAGATAATCGACCTGGAAGAGTCCTGGAGACAGTGCTCGCAACCAGATCGACTATATCATGATCAAGAAAAGATACAAAAACGGGATGCTAAATGTCAAAACGCGGCCTGGTGCAGACTGTTACAGTGACCATGTACCCGTAGTGGGAAAATTTAGAATCAGATTGAAAAAAAAACACACTTGAGCAAGAACAAGAATATGAAACTAAACATGGCATTACTACAGTCAAACAAAGAAATGCAAGATAAATTCAGAATAAATGTACAAAACAAATTCGGGCCCTTAGAAGAAATACAAGAC
>NW_004797430.1:671626-679447 GCF_000002075.1 Aplysia californica | reverse complement strand
CTCAAATCAAAAGATGGGAATATCATAATGGACAAAGACAAGATACTAGAACGTTGGACAGAATATATCGGTGACCTGTACAATAACAAAAGAGATGAACAAAGAAGAGTGGAAAATAACAACGAGGGACCACCTATCATGAAAGAAGAAGTTATCAAGGCATTACGAAAGATGAAGAATGGGAAAGCTGCAAGACCGGACAACATTACCACATAGATTATTAAAGCTTTAGAAGACTTTGGAATCACCACGCTGACAAAACTTCTTAACAACATTATATGCCACTGGACATATTCCATCAGACTTGTCAAAATCTATCTTCATAGCTTTACCAAAGAAATCTAATGCAAACGAATGTGAAACGCATTGTACCATCAGCCTCATGAGCCACGTAACAACAATGTTACTCAGAATAAATATGATGAGAATACGAAGTAAAATTCTCCCAGAAATAGCCCAAGAACAGTGTGGATTTATTGAAGGTAAAGGCACTGTAAATGCCATATATGTTATCAGAACAACAATAGAACGTGCCCTAGAAGTTCAGAAAGATCTTAATTTATGTTTTATAGACTTCACCAAGGCATTCGACAAAGTTAGGCACGACAAGATCATCGACATGCTGGAAGTTCTTAACATCGACGGGAAAGACTTAAGGATTATCAAAAACATGTACTGGGATCAAACTGCTGCAATGAGAATAGAAAATGACATCAGCGAAAACATACAGATTAAAAGAGGAGTCAGACAGGGATGTGTACTTTTTCCAGACTTATTCTCCCTGTATAGTGAAAATATCATGAGACACATAGAAGAAATGCCTGGTATCTCGATAGGGGGACATAATATAAACAATCTAAGATATGCAGATGACACAGTCCTTATAGCAGAAGATGAAGAACACCTGCAGAATCTATTAAATGTCATCGTACAAGAGAGTGACAACATGGGCTTAAGCCTAAACAGCAAGAAACCCGAAACGATGGTGATAAGCAGAAAAACTCCAATCTCAACATGCAATATCAAAGTCAACGAAACCACCCTCAAGCAAGTACAACATTTTGAATATTTGGGGACCATTATATCATCAGATGGTAGATGTCACACCGAAATTAAAAGCCGCATTTGCCAAGCAAAAACAACCTTCCATAAGATGAAACAGATACTAACAAACATCAATCTGTCTCTGGAAACGAGGAAAAGAGTACTGAAAAGTTACATCGAGCCAATCCTATTATACGGGTGCGAAGCGTGGACAATCAATAAACAGCTGGAAAGAACAATTGTAGCGACAGAGTTGTGGTTCATAAGACGCATGCTACGTATCCCATGGACAGCTAGAAAAACAAATGAAGAAGTCCTGGTTGAAGTAAATTATAGAAAACAACTTCTCACGAATATAAGAAAACGACAGGCAAATTTCTTCGGACACACAATGCGGAAAGAAGCATTAGAGAATATTGTCACAACACGAAAGTTTGATGGAAAGAGAGGCAGAGGCAGACAGAGGGAAAAGATACTGGACAAGATGACAACATGGTTGGGAGCAGCAAGAACAACAGACACCATTGCTGCAGCGAAGGACAGGGTGAAGTGGGGGTCCATGGTCGCCCGCGCCAGTCGGCAAGGATGATGATGGATGAATTATATCAAACAATACAGAACAGGACAGGACTACCCAATGGCTGAATATGATACAGCATCCAAGCATAATGACCGTTGACATTTTCCCCTGCCAGGGTGACAGTTTTCTTCCCTACCTTAGAAAAACAAAGGAAAGAGTAAAAGTTTAAAAATCAAAAAAGGAAACGACGAAGGAGCGACGAAGAACACGCTCCTTTAGGTGACGCTTTCTCAAGAATCGTTGCTGGGGACTGAGGCGCGAGGGCGGGGGGGGGGGGGGGGGGGGGGGGAGAAAGAGGAGAGGAAAGAGAGGATGAGCCAGAAAAAGAAGGGCAGGGAAAAGGAAAAATCAGGGAAAAACAGACAGGCTCAAAATGAAAAACGTCTGCATTGGCTATTGGAATTGCAGCAGTGGTAGGAAAAGAGGAAGAGAACTGGAAAAGCTCGCATATGACTTTGACCTCTTTTTTTTCTGCAGGAAACCAATGCTAAAACCTTGTCATGTCCTGGGTACACGTCATACATCAGCCACACTCATCATGGACTGGCCACACTTGTTAGGAATGGTACCTAGCACCGGGTAAAAGACGTCACTGCATGGGACAAGGAGGACAAGGAGCTACAAGCACTCGAGCTAACAATCTGCAACAGGTCATGGGTCACTGTTACTCTATATGCTGGAGGTGGAAAACTTGTCAAGGAAGATGACTGGGAGTTTCTCCATGAGCTTTGCGATCTTGGAGATGTTGTCCTAATCGTTGGGGACTTTAATGCCAGAAGCTCGACCTGGGACAATGCCAACGAAAATGGTTAGGGAAAGGCTTTGGACAGCAAGTTGATTGAAAGTGATCTCCTCATCCTCAACATTTCCACCGTGACAAGACTATCTCAAAGAACTGGTAAACAGGACTCAAATATTGATCTGGCACAGATCAAAACAGGTGGCGAAGCTTTTACACACTGGAGTGTACTGGCAGATCACGGTTGTGACCACCTGCCATGCTCAGTTCTTATATCAAAGGGAGGAAAGATAGTGAGACAAAAGGTCAAGAGGGTGTAAAAATACAAACCAGACACCTCGGTCTTGGGAGGCCTGAGAAAGAAGACCTGGAACAGAAGACCCTCAATATCTAATGTTATGCAGCTACCATGGTGGAGCAATGAAATTGATTGCCTGTGGAAAGAGAAGAGGAATGCTGTTAAGGAGAGGCAAAGAAAGAGGAAGAAACCCTATGTCACTGAGGAAGAAAGGGAGGCAGCTAAAGAGAAGATGAGGCAGGCTCGGGATAAGTTCGAAGCTGAAGCACATCTGGCCAAAACGGCAAAGTGGGAAGAGTTTGTAAAAAACGTTGCAGCTGAGAATGCACTCTCAACGTTCTGGCAACTGCGAAAGAAGGTGTGTAGACAGAGTCACTCAAAAACCACCGTGAATGGGAAGGACGAGTCAGGAAAGACACTCCAAACTGATGAGGAGAAAGGAAGGGCTTTCTTGGACCGATTCATCCATCAAACACACCAGGGAAATATTGACTCAAGAAAGGAAGTTGAAAGAGATGTTTCCAGTTTGCTGACACCTGATATGTATGCAAACTACGAGGATGCGATATCTACAGAAGAGATTTCCAGAACAATAAAACATGCCAAAGACAGTGCAGGAGGGCCGGATGGTGTAAGATATTTCCACATGAAAGAAGCAGATGATGGGATGATTGAAGAAATGGCAAAAGACGTCAACAAGAGCATTGGCACTGGTGAAATCCCTGAAGAATGGTTGCACAGCTGGTTGATACCAATCCCCAAACCAGGAAAAGACCACTCAGCTCTGTGTGGTTACAGGATCATAGCCATGCAGAACACATATGGGAAAATTCTGGAAAAGATCGTTGCCGGACGAATATCAGAACACTTAGAGAGGAAGTCCGTGTTGCCAAATGAGCTTGGGAGCTATAGACCACATCGAGAAACTGCAGTGAATGCGGTTGTCATGGCGTACGACATCTATGAAGGCTTTCAGCAGCGGAAGGAAACAGTTGTGACGGCACTTAACTTTGAGGATGCTTACAACCGAGTCGACAATGAACGTTTGATCGACCGCGTCCTGGAATTTGATGTGGACATATGGCTGGTGAAATGGGTAGCAGCAGCCCTAGTGGAGAGAAAAATGGCCATGGGGCAAGGTGAATGGACTTCAGATTCGGTATCAATTGCTCCTGGGCTGCTTTTCAATGAGTACACACCGCACAGGTAACGATGCATCAGAAGGAATCTGGACGTGTCCTGAGCTTTGAGGATGACATAATGGCATACGAGCACGGAAATGACAGACTTCAGATGGCAAGTAACATGGAGAAAAGACTTCACTCAGTTGCAGAATGGTGGGACCAAAATGAAGCAGTTATCAATCCTTCAAAGGCACAGGTACTTTGATGTTCCCTCGACAACAGGATTGTCAAAGACATACTCCTCCAATCACTTGCAACTATGAGATTATCAACTGACAGTCAGAGCTGAAGTATCTGGGAATCGTCATCGACAGGTCGTTGTCCTTCAACAAGCATGTGAATCAAGTGGTCACAAAGGCCAAACGAGGTGTTGGTGCTATCTAGACCATAGCAGCCGGTCTGATTCCGCAAAGAGTGCTCTTCCTGATGTTGTAGCTGGTCGTCCTGTCTGTCATTGATTACGGATTGGGCTGTCTCACGCTGCACGACACTCAGATGGAAAAGCTGGATCGAGTGCAGGATGAGACAATGAGGCCAGTTCTGGGCTGCACCAAGGACACTCCAATATTGTGCATGTGCTAATTTCTAGGTTCAAATGGCATCAGAGTACGCCATAGGATAGCTCAAAGATGAATCTCAGGGTATTGGGCAAGAAGGACAATCCACTTCATAAAGCACTTCATGACAACAAGAGAGGAAGAATCAAAAGAGGAAAATCTTGGATGGCGGAAGCAGAGGATTCCCTGAGAAAAATATGTGTACCTGAGAGCCGGCAAAGAATGGGAACAGGTGGCGGGAGAATACAGGGACCTCACCAAGGTCAAAATAAGCATGGGCAGAGACAGAAGAAATGTTGCGGCTTCCATCTACGATAGCGATATCAACGAGATTGTTGAAACAAACTCAAAAGCAGGGGATCCTGTAATTTATACAGATGGTTCAATGAAAAGAGATAGCCAGCGAAGTGGATGGGCATTTATTGCATTCGCCCACAATAAAATCATACACAGTGCATCAGGAGCCTGCAGCAGGGCTACATCAAGTATGCGAATGGGAATTGAAGCAATCACGGAAGCTCTTGATTGGATGACCCAAGATCGCCCCCACACAACCCATGCTGTTCTTATCTCTGATTCCATGTGTGCCCTCTGAAGGATCGAAAAAGGTTTCATGAGAACAGAATGGATTCAAGCTATCGAACCAACGCCTATACGATCGCTCACATGGATTTTCTGCCCTGGCCATGCAGGTGTTAGGGGAAATGAAAAAGCCAACAGATTGGCTGGTGAGGCCTCCTTAGTTGACAACACAGTTCATCCAGATAGGGTCGAGATCCTGAAATGTCTCTCTCGCCAGCTGTTTGATGAGGAAGATAGGGAGGCAGAGGCCAGAACTGCCGTGGAGAGGATTTTGCTTTTGGGAATACAAAAAGGAAGCGGAAAATCTGGTATCCTTGCAGGAAAGAACAGAAGAACGTTCAACCAGATATGCACTGGCACAATCAGTGGAAAGACTCTCGGCGACATTTTGGAGAGAGCAACGGAGCCTCAATGGACATGCCCGGAGAGCAGGGATGTTGCTTCCTGAAACAATGACCAATGAATAACATTCCCCTCGAGGCAAGGACGAAGAACCTAACTATTACACCTCAGATTTCAGTGTGTGTGTGTATGTGTGTGTGTGTGTGTGTGTGTGTGTGTGTGTGTGTGTGTGTGTGTGTGTGTGTGTATGTGTGTATGTGTGTGTGTGTGAGAGAGAGAGGGGAGAGAGAGAGAGAGAGAGAGAGAGAGAGAGAGAGAGAGAGAGAGAGAGAGAGACAGACAGACAGACAGACAGACAGACAGACAGACAGACAGACAGACAGACAGACAGAGAGGGAGGGAGGGGGGAGATTTTTTTTCAAATATTATTGCATTAGATCTATTTACATATTGTTTGTTTGTTTGTTTGGTAAGTGCTTTTACGGCGCTCGCAACTGCATAAGGTCATATGAGCGCGCGGGACACATTAAACATTTTCAGTTGGTAGGAAATTTAGAATATTGCCCGGGTGGCGGCCGAAGCCTACTCTTATCGATTTTAGACCACCAAGAGATCTTTAACGTGCGCAACTTACACACGGGCCCTCCGAGATTTTTCGCCCTTGTCCAAGAAGGCTAGGTGTAGATCTGTCCTACCAGAAGATCAGGGGTGTGGCAGAAAGACAGCAGTAAGGAGGAGCCAAGGAGTAGCAGTAGAAAGGCTGCAGAAAGAGTAGGAGCCCAGAGGAGGGGGCAAAGGAGGTGAGGGGGTGGGGTAGAAAGTGGAAACGAAAGCAGACAATAGAACATTGCTAGAGAGCAGGAAAGGAGGTGAAAGGAGACAATTTTAGATTAGAAAAATTTCCGGTCGCTACCCGGATTCGAAACCGGGACCTTTGAATGAAAGGCCAACGCCTTAACCTCTAGGTCACCAGAGCCCCCTTTACATATTGTAGATAACTAAGTGGTAAATAATAATATTTAGAAAGAATGTAGGTAGGCCTACAGGAAATGGGTTTATTGTGTCACCATTAGGAATACATTTACAGAGGGCACTATATTTGGGCAAATTTTAGAGACATTTTTGTTTTATATTTTTAAAAAAAATGCCAATTGCTATCAAAACAGGTTCAAGAATATTTTTTAAAAGTAGATCTAATTGTTCAATTTTCAAGCCTCATATCTTTTACCTTCAAATTTCAAATTTCACTGTAAATTGTACTACATTATATGTTATATTTGAAATTTTCAGGGCGGTAAAACTAAAAACGGAAGTGACAGAGATTCTGGGAAATAGAACAAAGTCACGTGACACAATAGTCATTTGTCCAGCATTATTTCCCCTTATGGAACTAAATTTATCCCCAGATGGCGCTCACCCAAATGTTCTACGTTTCCGGGGCGAAATTTTGGTTTTTGGCGAACAAGACTGACCTAATCTTTGTGTGGCTCAAGAGAAGGAAAGTGTGTTGCACTGTGGATATGTTGTAGGCCCCAGACGAATAACCTGGTGAGCCAAGGTGCTGTGTCCTTTCAATACAGCAATGGAAAGTGTTGTGTAGTTCCTTGAAAATGTGTACTTCGACATGCATAGATTGATTTTGATCATACGCGCGTACGCCAAATGGGAACATGCGCCTTTTGGCGTTGTATGTGTATGGATAGCCCTTCCCAGCTTTCGTTCGAGCTGAACAGGTACTTTATTGTCTCTCTAGTTTCGGCGATTTTATTGTGAAATTCAGATTTCAATGAATGATCGTAGTTATTGTAGTATGAGGGTCACAAGTTGTGACTTTAAAAGCGCTTTTCAACCTTGTTGTCCATGATATATTTTTGCACTGTTTAGGAATTGGTTCGGCAAATCTTGGAATAAAGATACGAAACAAAACACATCGAAAGATTCAAGCTGCCTAAATTCTAACAAAATTACTAAGGTCTATTGACTGTTGTAGATCCAGATCTTGTGCCTCTTTCTGTCCTTCTGTTTCCTTTTTATAATAATATGAGAATATCTATTCTATATTTGTCTGAGTTAGCAAGGCCTGACTAATCTAGAATCTAGATTCTCTGCCTTGTTAAAACTTGTTTTCTTTGCTTAAATTGCACTCTCCTGCTGCTTTACTTTGCTTTGCTCGCCTAAGCCTAAGTTAACGAGGCCTAGAATCTAGATCTAGATCTAGATCTAGGCCTTGATATCTAAATCTAGATCTAGCCTAGGTTTCTGTGTGTGCAGAACAATCTTGATATATTTAGCCATGTCATGTTGTCTAAAAAAAGGTAGCATTAATTGCGACAGTGATGCTGTGACAATTAAATCAACGAAGTGTATACAGACCCGGTAACCGGGAACAAAGTCACGAAGTATACAGACCCGGTAGGGGAACTCTTTTGTGATTTCGGGAAGTTTCAACCCCCAGACCCGGTAGAAATCTAGTGTGTGTGTGAGAGAGAGAGAGA
>NW_004797430.1:670155-671394 GCF_000002075.1 Aplysia californica | reverse complement strand
CTTGTTCTTTTCTTCAAATTGTGATTCCTCCAACTCCAAAACGGAGGAAAAACGATCGTTCATCGAAAAGACATCCGCAATCTTCATTTAGATCAAGGCTAGCCGCGAAACTAGATCAAAGATTTAAGTTTGTCTGCCTAGATCTAGATCTAGAAGAACCTAGGTCTACCCTGAGCCAAGAGGGTGCTGGAAACTCTCCGAAATCACAAAAGAGTTCCCTTACCGGGTCTGTATACTTTGTGACTTAATTCCCGGTTACCGGGTCTGTATACACTCCCTTAAATCAATGCAGCGTTAATTGGGACAGAGTGAGTCTGTGACAAAAAAGATTTAAAAAAAATAAAAAAATCAAACACTCACACTCACACACGACACAAATACACGTACACACACACACCACACTCACACTCACAGACACATGCTCACACACACTACACACACACCAAACTAATATGTGACAAAGACAGACAGTTGCAGCTCTTTTCTTGTTGTTATTGTTGCTGTTGTTGTCCCTAGATCTAGATCTAGTGGTTTTTGTTGGTGTGTTGTATGCTGCTTGTGATGTTTTTTGTAGCCTAATATTTGTTGCCTCGATATTTTGGGAAATGGTAGATCTAGATCAATGCAAAAGACTAAGAGCTCCGTGTTCACTCTGTCGCAATTAACGCCGCTATAGTTGTCACAGCGTCACTCTGTCGCAGTTAACACTACCCTAGCCCTAATAAAAGCTACTCTAATATCAAACAGAAAAAAGAGTAAACTAACAACTAACAGTAGGATTCAAGAGTGTATTATTAGTATTGTATTAAAATTATCTAGACGAGGCCGAGAGACCTTAGATCTAGATCGAAGTGACTATTTCTCTGAATGCTCGGGAAAATATACTTGCTTGACTTGATCTCTATTTCTCCAAACGGCTTCCGTTCTCGAGATTTTTGGGTTAGGTTATTTGCGAGATTTAGGCATCATCTTTCATTCTCCCATTCTGCGAGGACTGAGAAGAAGCATTTTTTGCTTCAAATTCAATTTCTAGAGCTAGATCTAGAATCTAGAGATTTTTAAAGGAAGAGGCTAGCCGTACCGAAAAACAGTGACCTCGTAATACAACACCACCGCCACCAGCCATTGCGTACCATTTTAGATTGATTTTGTTGCATACAGTAAGGACATTCAAATTTTAAACATTTTAAATGTTTTATTTTTCGAAGTGGCTAGCCGTACTTAAGTACGGCTAGACTG
>NW_004797430.1:666567-669978 GCF_000002075.1 Aplysia californica | reverse complement strand
AGATCTAGAGTAATTATTCAGGTTTAAATACATGCAAGTCAGTAAGGCACCTTTTGGTTTTGTCTGAAATACAAATACTTTAGGCATTCATTGCAAACTAAAATTTTCATTTACAATTCAGCCATCAATATTAAGTACGGCTAGACTGACAGTCTAGCCGTTTATCTTAGGCCCTATTTACATTAGAAAACAGGAGGTTTAAAATACATGCACTGTCATTAAGGAACCTGGTTTTGTCTCAAACTCAAATACAATAGGTACTGCACACTAAAAATGTATATTTACAATTCAGTAGGCCTATTTTTTGTAAATGGTCAGTCTAGCCATCATATTAAGAAGACTGTGAGTCTAGCCGTACTTAAGTACGGCTAGACTGCCAGTCTAGCCGTCATTAAGTACGGCTAGCCTCTTCCTTTATTTTTTTTATTCGCACTAAAAAGTACGGCTAGACTTAGACTGCTTGGCTAGCCGTACTTAAAAATATGATGGCTAGACTGACCAAAAAAAAAGGAAGAGGCTAGCCGTACTAAGTGACGGCAAGGCTGGCAGTCTAGCCGTACTTATTCTTAATATGATGGCTAGACTGACCATAAATAAAATAGGCCTACTGAGTTGTATAAATTTTTAGTTTGCAGTACCTAAAGTATTTGTATTTGAGAGGAAACCAGGTGCCTTAAAATGACAGTGCATGTATTTTATACCTCCTGTTTTCTAATGTTAATAGGGCCTAAGAAAATTACGGCTAGGCTGGCAGTCTAGCCGTACTTAAATACGGCTAGACTTCTTGGCTAGCCGCACTTAATTAAGTATGGGTAAACAGCCAGGCTAGCCGTACTTAAGGACGGCTATCTGTCAAACTAGCCGTACTTAATATTGATGTGAACTGTAAATGAAATTTTAGGTTTGCAATGCCTAAAGTTAAAGTATTTGTATTTTCAGACAAAACCAAAAGGTGCCTTATTGACTTGCATGTATTTGAACCTGAATAATTACTAGATCTAGATCTAATTAGACCTGTGTACTTAAGGGGGGGGGGGCTAGCTACACCTCCAAAGTCAAAATTCGGCTCAAAATCATGGAATTTGAGTTGTAGGCATTTTTTGCTTCCTCAGCCTCTCCTACCACTATTTCATCGCGTAAGAACCCCCAAAAACAGTATTTTTTCCCTACCGGGCATGTTTGTAACCACCATTTCCTCATAAAGTCAGTATTTTATTTTTCTTTATTAAATCGGCCGTTTTCTCAAAACGCGACTTTCCTCTATACTTTTTTGAATAACTCCACCATTTTTCATCCAATCTTCATGAAATTTTCACAGAATTAAGAGAAGAGGTAATACTAAAAATTAGTCTGTTGAATTATTTTTGATATGGAATAGATTTTTGTTGGTGATGTCTGGAGTGTGGATTTTCCAGATTTTTCACATAAAAAACTTGAATGCTACCTCAGGAAAAAATTCATTAAAAATTTTCTAATTTGTTTAGAAAGAAAGCAACAGCCAAATGTTTAGATCTAATGTTTGTGAACACGCATGCAAAAAAACAATTAATTTCCATGAGGGATAAGTGCGGTATTCATTACGTAAGATATGTCAGTAAAATCCAATATGGCGGCGTATCCATGGAAACGAAACTTTTTTCTCAAATTTGATTGCGGATTTTAAAACTCCTTACTATGCTTGTTATATGTGTGAAAATTGGTAAAATTCGGTCCAGTAATAGCCGAGATAGCCTTCAGGTGTAGCCCCCCCCCCCCCCCCCCCTTCCCCCTTAACAGGTTTGAATCGATAGGGCCAAACCTAGATCTAAGTACGGCTAGACTGGCCGTCTAGCCGTACTAGCCCCTTCGAAGAAAAAAAAGGCCTACTGAATTGTAAATAAATAAACGAAGTGGCTAGCTCCGTACTTAAGTACGGCTAGACTACCAGTCTAGCCGTACTTAGATCTCTAGGTTTGGCCCAATCGACTCAAGCCTGTTAATTAAGTACACAGGTCTCATTAAATCTAGATTTAGTAATTATTCAGGTTCAAATACATGCAAGTCAGTAAGGCACCTTTTGGTTTTGTCTGAAGTACAAATACTTTTGGCATTGCAAACTAAAAATTTCATTTACAATTCAGCCATCAATATGAAGTACGGCTAGACTGGCAGTCCAGCCGTACTTATCTTAGGCCCTATTAACATTAGAAAACAGGAGGTTTAAAATACATACACTGTCATTAAGGCACCTGGTTTCGTCTCAAATACAAATGCTTTAGGTACTGCACACTAAAAATGTATTTACAATTCAGTAGGCCTATTTTTTGTAAATGGTCAGTCTAGCCATCATATTAAGAATAAGTACGGCTAGACTGCGAGTCTAGCCGTACTTTTATTAAGTACGGCTAGACTGCCAGTCTAGCCGTCATTAAGTACGGCTAGCCTCTTCCATAAATAAATTTTTATGTTTTTTGTTTTGTTTTGGTAGTGTTTTACAGCGCTCGCAACTGCATAAGGTCATATGAGCGCGCGGGACACACCTAATATTTTCAGTTGTTACGAAATTTTGAATTTTGCCTGGGTGGCGGCCGAAGCCTACTCTTTATCGATTTTAGACCACCAAGGGATCTTTAACGTGCGCAACTTGCACACGTGCCCTCCGAGATTTTTTCGCCCTTGTCCGAGAAGGCTAGGTGTAGATCTTTCCTACCAGAAGATCAGGGGTGTGGCTGAAAGACAGCAGTAAGAAGAAGCGAAGGAGTCGCTGTAGAAAGGCTGTAGAAAGAATCAGGTGCCCAAAGGATTGGGCAAAGGAGGTGTGGGGGTGGGGGCAGAAGGAGGAGACGAAAGCAGACGACAGAACATTGCTAGAGAGCAGGAAATGAGGTGAAAGGAGACAAATTTAGAGAAGAAAATTTTTCGGTCGCTACCCGGATTCGAACCCGGGACCTTTTGAGTGAGAGGCCAACACCTTAACCTCTAGGCCACGAGAGCCCCCATAAATTTTTAGTTTGCAGTAACCTAAAGTATAAATTGTATTTGAGACGAAAACAGGTGTGCTTTACTGACAGTGCATGTATTTTATACATGAATACTACAGTTTTCTAATGTTAATAGATATAGTCCCTAAGATAAGTACGGCTAGACTGGCAGGCCAGTACGGCTAGACTGCTGCTAGCCGTAGGTACGGCTAGATGGCTAGACTAGCCGTACTTAAGGAGGTTAGACTGTCAGGCTAAATGTACTTGATGGCTGAATTGTATGGAATTTTTTGTTTGCAATGCCTAAAGTTTATATTTCAGACAAAACCAAAAGGTGCCTTACTGACTTGCTTTCTTTTAAACCTGAATAATTACTGGATCTAGATCTAGAGACCTGTGGAGTCAGCAGGTTTGAGTCAAAAGGGCCAAACTAGATCTTATGGCTAGACTA
>NW_004797430.1:665240-666467 GCF_000002075.1 Aplysia californica | reverse complement strand
ACCGTACTTACAGCCTGCCATTTCGATTTTTAAATGTCTGAATATTCAGATGTACTTCAATTGTGATTTGGGCGCGACGTTCCCAGATTAGATCAAATGTCTTCCAAATGTACTGCGAGAATTTGCAGTTAGTCACCTGTAAAATAAAAACTTTAATCCTTCATGTAAACTAAACAAAAAATCTCCCCCGCCCGCCCCCACGCCCTGTTCACAATTTACACACACACATGCACACTCACTCACACCTAAACGGAAACGGCTCGGAAAAATAGAATTCAAGTTTATTTTCCCGAGTGTTCGGAGAAATATGGTTCAAGTTTATTTTCCCGAGTGTTCGGAGAAATACAGTTCAAGTTTATTTTCCAGATTGTTCGGAGAAATAGAGTTCAAGTTTATTTTCCCGAGTGTTCGGAGAAATAGAGCCGGCCTCTCTCGAATCTACTAGTTTTATAATGATAATTCTGTATTCAACTCAAATGCTAGGGGGGCTAAGCATGTGCATGCATCATGCAGACTTGAAAAATAAAAATATATGATGAATTATTTAAGGCTAAATTTTAAGCCTAGAACTCTAGAAAAGTAAAGATCTTATGATACTAGATCTCTAGGCTCTAAATCTAGAGATGTGCCAGGAGAACTTGACTAAAAAGATGCTGAGTCTACTCTGAAATTAAATTGTTTACTGCACCAGATAACTTTGAATGAAACTTAATTCATTCTGGTTTGCCTCCAATCGGTGAAGTCGACATCTGAATAACGTGTAGCGAGTTCACGGAAAAAATAAAAGTACCCAAGTAACAATGACCTCGTCACACCACCGCCACCAGCCATCGGGTACCATTTTAAATTGATTTTATTGGCCTCCACGTCCACAAACAGATTTTGGCAAATGAACGTAACAACGTCAACACCCTGATTGAAAACAACAAGAGACAATTCTGTCTTAACAAATTTCAAAATGTAAACTCCTGCAAGGAACTTTTTCGATTTTATCTGATCAATTATTGGGAAGGGAGAATTGTACACGGTTTCCACCTGGAACTGATAAAGAACTTTGTTGTAATTTTCTGCACTTTTTCAATGATAAAATTGAAAGAATAAGAACTGATTTAGACTCTGTTAGATGTAAATACAAATATAGGTGTTGATGAAAATCTTGCAATTATGAACAAATCAACATTGAGTGAATTTAAAGTGGTATCAGAGAAAGATCTGCCGTCAGCTGAC
>NW_004797430.1:634183-663633 GCF_000002075.1 Aplysia californica | reverse complement strand
AAATCCATTATATATATTTGTATCATGTTAAGCGCATAGAGCATTGCATAAGTGGATATGCGCTATATAAATGCAATCCATTATTATTATTATTATTATTGCATACAGTAAGGACATGATCTATCAATGCAAATTTTAAACAGGTTTTATATTGCACCCCAAAAAATGTGTCCAGTTTTCTCTTTAAAATGTTGAAACAGAAAGGTAAAAATGTGCGTAGATTTTGACTGAATAAACTCTGGTTTTGTATTTTTAAAATTGTTTCTTAAAAGTTATAAGTTGTCATGTGTGGGTTTGCCTGCCAATCCACGGTGAACTCGCTGCACATTTTTCACAAGTTGGAGTATGTGACGAGATCACTGGTGGAGGTATTTGATGACTTCACCGTGTGACCAGTTCGCTGGAAGCCGCCCATGGATAGTCTTCCTACACACGATCACGAAAGGCCAGCTCTATTCGGACTCGAGTCCAAATATAATTTTTATAGAATCTATTCGGACTCGAGTCCGAATATAATTTTTATAGAATCTATACGGACTCGAGTCCGAATACTTATAATGGGTTTTTATCTTTTCGGACTTGGGTCCGAAAAAAATGTTTTATTTATTTGGACTCAGCTTCTAAGTGAGTGTAAAGAGGTAGGCAGTGTCTAAGTACACAGTAACCGACAACCAGGGTCTTTCCACCACCACTACAGCATCATCATTACTTCCACCGCCATTTGTCTTTCCACCTGTTTAATTTGATTTTGTTGTGTGTTATAGTTTTTCTGTAATTCTTTTTCTTTTTTTTATAGGCTGATGTTAGGGAACCATAGTGTTTGGCGCTAGGGGACTGTATGTCCTACCTGCGCTAATGAGTGGTGTTAGGGGACCGTACGCCCCCATAGTGTTCGGTGCTAGGGGACCGTACGTCCTACCTGCGCTAATGAGTGGTGTTACGGGACCTTGCGCAGATATTTATTTTATACGCATGCATCTGGACTTTGCAAAAATACTGGAGGAAAACGGCCAGTTTAACGAAGCTCCTGACGTAAGGAGTTATTACAAGGAGAATATTTAAAATATCTGAATACGATTGTGAAGTGTCCAGTGGCCGTGGGTGAACCAAAATTTGAAATTTGCTCACATCTGCACCCACGTTGTTGTTATGTGTCAATAAAAGAAATCAAAGCAAAGGAGGGAGAGAGAGAGAGAGAGTGTGTGAGTGTGAAAAACAGACAGAAAGGAAATGAGAAAGAAAGAAAGAAAGTAAGGAGCGGGAGAGAGAGAGAGGGAGACAAAGTGTGAGTATGTGTGTGTGTGTGTGTGTTAGAGAGATGGGGGGGGGGGGGGGTCGTGAGAGAAAGAGAGAGATGAACAAATTTACACAAAGGGAATGTTTTGGACAAAAATGAGTAGGAAAATTTTGATAGACTGCTATGCAAAGCATACGGATCAGATTAACAAGTAAATTTCCTCTTTGGAAAGTGGTGGCATAGAGTTCCCCATGTTGTATGGATATATGACAGTGAAACACAACGTACGGATAGAGTTAAACATTTTCAGTTGGTACGAAATTTTGAATTTTGCCCGGCTGGCGGGCGAAACCTACTCTTTTCGATTTTGAACTACCAAGGGATCTTTAACGTGTGTGCAACTTGCACACAGGACTTCCGAGATTTTTTTCGCCCTTGTCCGAGAAGGCTAGGTGTCTGTGTAGATTTCGTCTTTTCACGTCTTTACTTGTTTAGATGACCGCTTTATTGTTGGGTTTGTTGGTGCGGTCGCTCATAACCAAAGTCCTCCCTAATTTCTAATTATCAAGTTATCTTTTTATCATGTGTATGTTTGCCTTTGTAAACCAAACTGCCCTTTTGGGACCAATAAAAATGTTGGCAAATTTATTATTTAATTTTCATAACTTTGCGCATAAGACACATAGCCTACTGAAATAGTGAACACTCCAATTTTTTCTTATTAAGGCCGTCTTAAGTGGAAAGGAAAAGCAGTGGCCTGATTCTTGAGTATGGAATAGGCCTACTTGACTGAAACCTGCAATATTAAAAATATTACGTTATGATTCAAAATCATGAAAATCTGGCTCCATCATGTACTGAATGCTTCCTTCATATTGGAGATCTAGATCTAGACAGAGCGTGTCTTCTAAAAAGTGGCACAAGTGTCAACACGATCAATTAGCCTAGAGATAAACACGGCTGTGTTTAGTCAATGTAATGCAGCCAGTAACATTAGAAAAGAGCGGTTCTAATTTTTGTGATCGAAGTAAAAGTGACTATCCGAATAGACAAAAAGTTATATGGACTCTGCATTGAGTCCAGCATGACGCCAGTTCCGACTTCCGACCCTTGTTCGTAATATATCCAGCATTTATGAACATTTTTTCGATTTATAGTGATAACAGTCGAGATCATCCGAGATGTGAGCTCAGTTTAGATCAATCTAAACTGGCCCTCCCTGCTTTATTAGCATGAACAGAACGACTAAGTAGAGCTGACCTCGCCGGGGCTAAAGTTAATTATGTCGACAAATGAGATTGCGCGTAGCGATCTCACACTCTTGACTTGCTGGGGGAAGGGTGTTGGGAAGAAGCCACGGCTATAGGTTTTGTGCGATGTAATATAAAAAAGGCATTCATTCGGAAGTCTCAGGTTTTCATCATGGCGGAATATAAGCAAACTTGTAGGGACTGTAGTTGGAAAGGATTACTTCAATTTTGATTTTAAAAACCCTGAAAATGAGTGAAGTCTGAAGGAACACAAATTAAAGATGTCTTTGTGTGTCTTTTCGCATTTTAGTGTGACCCCAATAAAGTGAGACCTAACCCTGGCCCAACCCCTGACCTTAACCCTAACCCCAATCTATATTTCTACTTTGTTTCCTAGCGGTGGCTTTTAAAATAGGAAATTACTCCACATGATAGTACATACATTGACATAAAAATGCTTACAAAATGATACAATTACACCACTGATACACAGTACAATTTCACAACCATGCCATTGCTGATCACCTTGCAGCGCCCTATTTTTTATAGCTAGGGTTGTTGTGTCTCGAGCTAGGGTTGTCTTGTCTGGATGAAAATAAAAAGCAAGTAGGAATCCAGAAAATTACTGATGATGTACTCCTATATATACTGACTGACTCTAATGTTATTATAAATTACTCCAGAATTGGGCGAAAAATTGGTTTCTGGTTCCACTTTTTTCTAGAAAAAATTAGTAAGGTACTGAAAGGGCCATTATTTATTCTCATGTTTTATCCTATATATTTTTGTATCATTAAAAAAATGTGTTTTATTTGACAGAAATAGACGAGGAAAGGAGTTCAGCAGAGGGCCGGCCGACCAGCAACACACAATTTAGAGGGGATATTTTGAGCAGAGTATATAACCCTAACCCTAGGTAGTTTTTTTGTTTTGTTTTGGTAAGTGTTTTACGGCGCTCACAACTGCATATAAGATCATATGAGCGCGTGGGACACAAACTTTTTCAGTTTGTAGGAAAGGAAATTTTGAATTTTGCCGGTGTGGTGGCGGAAGCCTATTCTTATTTATCGATTTTAGACCACCAAGAGATCTTTCACGTGCGCAATGTGCACTCGGGCCCTCCGAGATTTTTCGCCCTTGTCCGAGAAGGCTAGGTGTAGATCTTTCGTACCAGAAGATCAGGGGTGTCGCTCAAAGACAGCTATAAGGAGCCTAGGAGTAGCAGTAGAAAGGCTGCAGAAAGAGTTAAGAGCCCAGAGGAGGGCGCAAAGGATGTGAGGGGGCGAGGGTAGAAAGTAGAGGCAAAAGCAGACAACAGAACTTTGCAAGAGAGCAGGAAAGGAGGTGAAAGGAGACAATTTTAGAGAAGAAAATGTTTCTGTTGCCACCTGGATTCGAACCCAGGACCTTTGAATGAGAGGCGAACACTTTTACCTCTAGGCCACAAGAGCCCCTCCTAACCCTAGATCTTGATCTAACCTTAACCCGTACTCTACACCTAAACACCAAACCTAACCCTAGCCGTAATCCTAACCCTAACTCTTGTATAGTTTGCTCGGTGGACCTTGTCATGGTAAGTACCGGCCCTCTGTGGAACTCCTCCCTAGACAAGAAAACCATATTGATTGGGTTGTCTTTTCTCCTCTCCACATTTTTTTTGTTTAGGTCCATGGTAAGCCGTTGGTTTCATATAATAATGCTTCCAGATCATGATGAGAGTTTTTTTATGAGAGTGAGAGGATGATTAGAATATTTATATAAGTCAGTGCCACTGCTTGCCAACCAAATGCTCTCTTTCGACCTTTTATAGGAAAGAATGAATTCCTGATTTTATTGTAGACTACACTACTGAAATTGTTTTTACATTAATTTTAAAATAGTTTTTTAAAACAATTTTAATTAGAAAATTTTGGTCTTTAAAAAAATGCTTTTTTACATTCGTGTGTATGACTGGTAGATTTTGCTGTTCATGGGGTTTTTTTTTTGAATCCATAAGAGTTTTCTATTTGATTCGACTCCGGGGCTCCCCGCCCGCCACGGAGCCCAACAAGGGGACACATAGCTCGGATAACCAGAGCTGTGCCAGGGCTACCCCGGAGCTATACTCTCAACGAGAAAGTACGAGACCCTCCCGTCAAGATTGACCCAGGGCTTGATGGGGTTTCAGCTCTCAACCGATTGAGTGGCATGGGCCGTGCCACCCTCCCGTCTAAGAGGAAAAATTGGGCCAAAGAGGTGTGTTGGCGAGGGACAGTCCGTGGACTGATCTCACCTCAACCGCCAGGTACCCGGTTTCCCTCCGCACGGGTCGCACCTCACGGTCAACGAGGCGCCCACTCTGTGGGATGGGTGACCGCTCTTTTTTCTGCACTTGAGGTCAGCGGTGGGAGGAAAGATAGAAGAAGAAAGAAAGAAGGAAGGAGAAGAGGAAGATACACCAAAGTGAGTGTCGCACACGGATCCCAGAGGGTTGGGGTCCTTGTGCGACACTCCGCCTTTGAAGGGGTTGCACCTTCTGCAGACGAAGCAGTAGGTCTATTTATATCCCCCCGACCCACTGAAGACCCTTCCCCAGCTCCCAACGTAAAAAAGTCTCGGCTCGCGGAAGCGGGTGCGGCCACCGAGCCGAGCAAAAACTCAAAAAAAGGTAAAAGGACCTTTACCGATGCCTCTTTCCTCCCTCCTCCCAAGGAGCTTCTGAGGCAACCGTACGTGGCCATCTCCAGTACCAAAGACGCACAGAGAAGAATTACCGATCTCAACCTCTTTAAGACAGGAGATGCACTATGGAAAGTTCTGGGATACATTCCCACATGTGTACAGAAACTTTCCTGTTGGTGCACTCCTTGTCAAGTGCGCAACCGAGATCGAAGTGACCAAACTCCTGGATACCACGACCATCGGCGGTATTCAATGTAAGTCAGAGCACTACCAAAAATTTAACCGCTTGAAGGGCGTGGTCCGCAGCCATGAGCTGAAAGGCTGCTCCATGGAAGAGATGTGGAGCACTGTGAGGGAGTGGTCGAAGCCCGCCGGATTACTCTTCGGCGGGGGGAGACTACTATCGAGACGAACACGATTGTCCTAACATTCGAATCGTGTCGCCCTCCAGTCACCGTTCGGGCATCTTACTTGGTACTCGACGTACGACCCTATGTGCCGAACCCTCTGCGCTGTTTCAAGTGTCAGAAGTTCGGCCATAGCCAGTCACGGTGCCGTCACGCAGCCGTGTGTCCTCGTTGTGGCAAGACCGGGCATCCTGAGAAGTCCTTGTTGCCCCAATTGCCACGGCCAGCACACAGCTTTCAGTAAGGAGTGCCCGACTTGGCTCCAAGAACGCGCCATCCAAGAATACAAGGCGCGAAATGGCTGCTCCTTCCAGGAGGCCCGTAAGGTTGTCTGCCCGCCAATCACAACCCCAGTCATTGGCCGGTCATATTCAAAGGCAACCCAGATGGTCACGAGGTCGGCAAGTAATTCTACTGCCGACCTCCCAAAGCCCGCGGTCAACAGGCAAGTCTCTGTGCCAAAGATCACCAAAAATAAAAAAGCCCGCTACTATCCCTGTGGCACCCCCCTTTTAGGTGCCACTCTCTAACAGCTATGGGGTTCTAGGGGAGGACGGGGAGGACTCTTCCTCCGCCCCCTCTTCTCCCCATCACCCCTCTTATATCATTTCTTCTTCTTCTTCTACCTCACAGCCCATCCCTCTGATGGAGTGTGAGGTGGGCCTTCTCCCCTCCCCCCAGCCCCCTCCCCCCCCTTCCCAGCCCCCTCCCCCCCCTTCCCAGCCCCCTCGGTCTACTCCACTTCCCCCTACCCCTCCAGCAGACAAACCCCTGCCTATGGAGGAAGACAGCTCCGACCCCCCTCCCCGGCCTGACCCGGGGAGGGGCGGAGTCTGTCACTCCTCCAAATCCCCCACTAGACCGCCGTCCAATCCAGGACGGCAACCTAGAAAACACTCTGCCTCCCCCGCAAGGAGGAGTCAGAGTGCTTCTTCGAAGCCGGGGCCTTTGAGCTCCAAACAAAAACCTAAAAAATCATAATGGCGGTCCTGCAATGGAATGCCGGCGGAATCCGACCTTCCATTGCAGAATTGCAACATTTACAGGCCACACTGTGCCCACGGGTGGCCTGTATTCAAGAAACAAAATTCGCCCCCGGCTTCAACCATAGACTTAAGAGGATTTACTGCGTACCATCACATTCACACGGAGAACCAGATTGCTTCCGGTGGTACCACCATCTACACCGACAACCACACACTCCACAGACAAGTACATCTTAAGACTACCCTCCAGGCTATTGCCGTACGGGTCACCCTGCACAGACCAATCACGATCTGCTCAGTTTACATCCCACCAACTTACCCCCTCAAAATAACCCAACTAAATGACTTAAAATCTCAGCTCCCAAAACCTTTTATTTTGCTAGGTGATTTCAATGCCCACAGCCCCCTTTGGGGAGACAAACCTATAGACCAGAAAGGAAAAATAATAGAAAACTTTTTATTTCAAAATAACATCTGTCTCTTAAATGATAAATCCCCAACTTACAGAAACAGAGCCACTTATGGCACTTCATCCCTTGACCTCACCTTTTGTACCCCTGACCTAGTCCCAGATCTTGAGTGGTCTGTGCTGGATGACCGTACGGACCATTTCCCAATTCTCCTCAAAAACAATAGCCTCCAAAACGACCCGATCCCAGAACGCTTCAACTTCAAAAAAGCCGACTGGGACGGGTTTGCCTATCAATGTTCCAAGATTCTTAATCCAAATTTCGACCACAACTACAAAAAAATTCCACGAAAAGCTCTTAGAAATATGTCACAATCACATTCCAAAAACAAAAACAATACCCCGGAGGAACAAGATCTGATTCTCTTGGGAATGTGAGGACGCAGTAAAGAAAAAGAAGGCAGCGTATCGAAGAGCCGTCAACAACACCACCATAGAAAACAAGATAATTTATTTAAAGGCTCGAGCTGAGGCGCGTAGATGCCTCAGGGAGAGCAAAAGACAATCATTCCAAAAATACATCTCCAAAATCAACAGCCAGACACCACTCAACCAAGTTTTCCAAATTGCTAAAAAATTCTTAGGTAGACGCACAGACACCATTCGGCACGTCCAGAGGCCGGATGGAACAACAGCTGAAACACAAGAAGACATTGCAAACACAATAGCTACATCTCTAGCCAAAAACTCATCCCAAGCAAACTACTACACCACTTTTCAAAACATCAAAACTAACAGAGAAAAACAACACCTAAACTTCCACTCAAACAACACTGAAACCTACAACGCAGACTTCACAATAGACGAACTAACATCGTGCATCTCGGACCTGGGCGATACAGCCCCGGGACCGGATGACATCCACAACAAGATCATTAGACACTTACCCTCAGAAACACTCACACTCCTACTACACATATACAACGACATGTGGCGGTCGCACTCCTTTCCGGAGTCTTGGCGTCTCGCCACTGTCATTCCAATACCCAAACCTAACAAAGACCACACACACCCATCCAATTACAGACC
Source organism: Aplysia californica (assembly GCF_000002075.1). Classification (NCBI taxonomy): domain Eukaryota; kingdom Metazoa; phylum Mollusca; class Gastropoda; order Aplysiida; family Aplysiidae; genus Aplysia; species Aplysia californica. The sequence continues at coordinate 655,594 of NW_004797430.1, read as the reverse complement.
TATAGCCCTAACGAGCTGTCTCTGCAAACTGATTGAAAAAATGATTCATAGGCGACTCATGTGGTTTCTGGAAACGACGGGCTCGCTGAGCGGTCTCCAGTGCGGATTCAGGAAAACTCGATCCACTCTGGATCACCTGGTCCGCCTGGAGACCTTTATACGCGAGACGTTCGCTGAAAGAGGCCACATGATCGCCATCTTTTTTTACCTAGAAAAAGCCTTCGACACAACCTGGAAGTATGGCATTCTTCGAGACCTGCACGCACTCGGCATACGCGGTCACCTCCCTGCCTTCATTGGCAACTTCTTGAAGAACCGTTCCTTCCAGGTTCGTGTCGGATCCTCCCTTTCAGACCCCCACCAACAGGAGGAAGGAGTCCCCCAGGGGAGCATCCTTTCTCCTCTCCTATTTGAAATTAAAATAAACTCCATAGTGAAAACCCTCCAGAACAGCATAGACAGCTCGTTATACGTTGACGACTTCTTGATATGCTGCCGATCGAAAAATCCTCATTTGAGATCTATGGAAAGGCAGCTGCAAAAACTTGAAACGTGGGCAAACAACAACGGTTTCAAGTTCTCCCCGTCAAAGACGGTTGCAGTACACTTCTGCCGAACAGGCAGACGTGTGCTGCAGCCGGATTTGACACTATACGGGGAAAGGATTCCCGTCCAGGACCAAGCTCGTTTCCTCGGCGTCATTTTCGACAAAAAACTTACATTCATACCATACATCAAAGACCTTCGTGTGAGGTGCCAGAAAGCGTTAAACGCTTTGAAAATTCTATCAAATCCGGAGTGGGGCGGGGACTCAAAACACCTTCTCCACTTGTACATCTCCCTTGTCCGGTCCAGGCTTGACTACGGCTGTCAAGTCTACGGATCGGCAAAACCACACGTCTTAAAAATACTAGATCCAATACAAAACCAAGGACTCCGCCTCGCTCTGGGGGCTTTCCGCACTTCTCCGGTGGAGAGCCTCCAGGCCGAGGCCAACATACCACCACTCTCACTCAGACGCACACAACTTTCACTACAATACGCAGTTAAACAGAGCTCAACACCGGAAAATCCAGCGCACAACAGCATTTTTCAAACAAATCCAGAAACCAGAAACAAATTCCAAAACAACGAAAAACTCATCAAACCTTTCGGCCTCAGAATCCTTGAGGACCTAAAAAACTTACACTTTTCCAAACAAGACATTCAACAAATTCTTTTCCCCGACCTGCCTCCGTGGCACCTCACCAAGGCAAAAGTAGATTTACAGCTGACCACACACAACAAAGAAAGCACAAACACCAAAACTTTTCAAGCAGAATACAAAAAACTAATAGATAAATACCCCGGTGCGGAGCTCATCTTCACGGATGGCTCCAAAAAAGACAATGAAGTGGGCGCCGCAGCCCTATCTCCCAACAATACACACCAGAGGAGACTCCATCCTGAAGCCTCCATTTTCACTGCGGAGGCCACTACCATTGACATGGCACTGGACTCTGTAGAAAATTCTCCTAACAAATCTTTCCTTATCCTATCTGACTCTCACAAATACCTCCTACAGGGAGATGAGAAGCCGTTCTGTGTTGGATGCGACACAGATTTTACCATTAGACACATTTTAACAGAATGTCTAGACTTTGAAGAGATCCGAAGGAAATATTATAAATGCAAGAAATTGCAGGATATTTTTTCCGTCGTTGTTCCCAGCAGAATTAAAAATTTTATAAAGGCCATTGGCCTTTATGGCGAGTTGTAGAGTGAATTTGATATTATTAAACATTTTTATTGTTACTTAAAAGTTGTTTTAGATCACAAATGTATTTACACCGAATTTGAATATTTTAACTTTTTAGCATTTTAAAGTAAATTAGTTAGCCAGTTGTGAAGTGAACTTTCGCAGAGGTGAACAACTTGTGTTTCGCGCGCTCATATGACCTTAGCAGTTGCGAGCGCCGTAAAACCTTATACTATACATACATGTTCATGGGGAAATCCTTTGACCTGTTTCATTGTGTTGTTAGTTTATTTTTTCCTGAATATTGCTTAGTGGAAGAACAAAGTGAATTTGAAATGTCCAAAATATGAGGCAGCATGGTGAAATCAGGCGTTTGTCAAAATAAATGAAATCAGATAAATCGGCATTTTCCTCCCTTTAAAAAAATTTTTTTTTTTCAAATTTTTGTTCCATTTTTTTGGTTAACAGATAAATATCTCTATTGAAAAACACATATTTCTATGAAGACTTCTATGGAAAAAGTTGATAAAATGCACAAAAAATGTAAATTATTTATTTGTTTTCAAGGTCTCTCAAGCTCATGTAAGACACCAGACTTTGTCAGCCATTTTCTCGCAAATTTTACTCTAAAATCAGGCGACCCCCACCTCCTTCAATTGCAAATCTCGACTTGTATTCAAGATAGATGGGTATTTTTAAAAAATCACTAGCAAGACAAATGAAATCATTTATAATGATGTCAATAACTCCATATAAAACTTGACCATCGCCTGATTCTACCGCGTCGGAACACAAATTCAGCTGCCAACCTATAAATATATATACATATATACATATGTGTGTAAAAAAATTATTTTTATACAATTTTGAGAATCTGAGTATGGATGTTCATTTTTGTGTCGGAATCAGCGTTGTATTCCGTTTTCTGCTGTATTGCTCCTCATGGACTAGCTGATCTGCTGAAGAAAGTTCAAGAACCGGATTTGTCATGATTAATAATGAAAGAAGCTTGTAGTTACATCCTTCAACACTGCAATTATTGAGCTTGAATTTATTGAATGAATGCAGAAAAATTATTGTGTGTGTGCGGAGCAGTTGGGGGGGGGGGGTTGCTTCGCTGTTCCACTATTTTGACCCACCATTTTGGAAGTGTATGGTTTTTGGGTTTACAAAGCTGGCATTTATGTTATAATTACAATTTTCTTTCAAACAGTCATCCTGGGGGTGGGGGAGATACTTTATTCCCTTTGTTGTTATAGCTCAAGTACTGATCGTCACACAATACAAACGCTTACATGACCTTATATGCAGTTGCGAGCGCCGTAAAACCTCTACTAATCGCAATACCATCAACAATTGACAAGCAAACCAATCGCGAAGGTTTTTTTTTGTTTTGTGTTGTTTTTATGCCCCTGTTGACACTATTAAATCATTTATGAGGCTGGCTTCCTCTCTACACTCTGCCTGTCAGGGCCAACCCAGGCTGAGAGAGACACAACAGTCAGAAAAACTGAGATACTAGACTACAAAAAAAACTTTTCCCTCATGGGAATGGTTTTTATAACATCTTCTGCATGTGACAGTGAAGTACCTAAGTGCTATACCAGTCAATTCTATAGAATCTAGTCTTTTTGTACTTACCATTTTATAAATATCAGTGAAGGGTACTCTAGTGCATGGAATGGTACAAGTACAAATGTTCAGTATTATTCACTTTACTTTTTGAATGAGTTCTGATGGCTATGATTTAGATCTCACCATATTTTATTTTGTTCCTCAGAGGGAACATCGTCCAGGTTTGCTGAACCAGTGAACTACGCTTATTCGTTTTTGCAAGAAAAGTGTCAAGATTCCTCACAGAGAATGACTGTTAGTTGGCTTGTGTCAGGTGATTTATGATCACAGTACAACATGGCGGATGTTGCCAGCTCTATGTCTGCTTCCTCCCCACCAGGGGGAAGCTCGGGGCTCTCATTGCTTTCCGACAGTCCCGACCTTGCTATTATCTCGCCTGGAGTTAAGGAAGCCATGGATCGCATTTTTCCCAAGTCTGCATCACAGCTACTCCAGCAGAGGCCTTCTCAAGATGGTGGGGATGGCCCTATCTCTAGTTCTGACGTAGGGATGGGGTCGGCAGAAAGTTCCCTGTTCTGTGGTCTGGAGCCAAGCGCATTTGGTGGCTTGACAAAAAAAGGCGACGGCATTCGAGCAGACCCAGGTAGTGTGCCCTCAGAGTCCTCACCTGCCATTCCTCAAACAGAACCACAAGTAACTCCGAAAACTGCGGACAACGGAAGTATTCAGTCTTCTGAGAAGAGACCTATAAGCAAATTGAGAATTACGAAAGCTGATTTAGAAATTATCAGTTCTCTTCATTCAGATTTTGATGAGCTTTCAAATAAGAGCTACTCAGAAAACAGCCAAGGAAAGTCCAAAGAGAATTCCACCAATGATTGTTACTCGAATGATTCTGACTCCGAGGATATGTGCAGACCGTTTGCCAGTGTCGCAAAGGCTAAGAAGAAAGATAAAAAGCATAAGAAAAAGAAGAGGAGGAAAGAGGACCTGAACCGGTCAGATGTACTGAATAGTGTTATAACAATAGACTCTGAAGAAGAATTTCACAAGGGCAAGAGGAAAACAAGAAATGATATAAATCTAAGTGAGAAAAACCTTAGTCAGAGAGTTGTTATTAGAGCTTTTGAAGAAGATAGTATTACTTCTGTAAAAGAAGCCACTAAAAGAAATAGTACCAGCAGCAGAAAGCTCAGTCAAAGCCTTGACGCAAGTCCAGTCGTTCAGGTAAGCAGTGAAGAGAACAGTTCTTCGATGCAAGATTTAAGTGTCTCACAGCAGTCATCTCAGAATAGCTTTCCTAGCAATTGGTCGGTGTCTGCTACCACAAGTGTTAAAGACATTGCTCTTGCAAGTGATGATGTGTCGAACATATCATTTTCATCTTCGAAAGAGAATGTGCACAGTCAGGTTCGATCCGGTATTAAACTCCCAAAAGTTCGAAAACCATTCTATGACGTGAAAAGTGACAAGAAGAGAATCAGAAACACATTCCCACCATGTTGTGTTGTTCTCACACACTTGGGCAATATTTCCCAAACGTGTTCAGTCGAACAGTGGTCTCTCATGGACTCCCCTACCCCGCTGTCAGTGAGGTTAAAATCTCTAAGGACTCTATGTGCAAGGGGAGGTATAAAATGCAAGCACAGAAAGAAACAGTTGAAAGGAGCTGCTTACGGCAACTTCCATGATGTGAACAATTACACTGGTCAGTCAGAGGAAGAGTTTGAAACGGCTCGGGGAGGGAGAAGTCTAAGGAAGAGGAATCAAAATATAAGTTACGCAGAGCCTTCTGAATTTGCAGATGACTTAATGGAGAGTGGGTCTTCTCGTCGGAAATCGAAAATTAAAGACCGTTCGACTGACCGAGAGAATGACAGCCAAAGCGAGTCAGACAGCAGTCAAAAGAAGGGAGACAGCAGTCAAAACAAGTCAGAAAGCAGCCAAAAGAAGAGAAAACTTGATCCGTCAAACATGAACGGAGAGGACGAAAAGAAAGAACAGAATAACAAAGAACAGAAAAAGCTTGTTGCGGGTAAGGCTCAACATGTAGAGAGGAAGGGTGCAGATGGCAAAACTCAGGTATATGTGTACCCTAGCTCAAAATTGCTGGAGAAGCAGAGCAAGGAGAAATCGAAAGGTAGAAAGTCGGATGCTGGAACAGAGAAAAGCAAGACACTTGCGTCTAGCCATAGAAGTCTGGCCCCAGTGCCACGTTCTTCAAATGTGTCTGTCCTTGTGAACAGCACCTCTCAGAGTTTACAGCCAATACAGAGCTCGGTCTTATCTCCAATGCCTCTGGGCCTCTCTGGAGGCTTGATGCCTCTGGCTAGCCGACCAATTGCCCCTTCTATGTTCCCGTCGTCAGTGGCTTCTACCCCAGTGGTTGCTAGCTCAACTTTTCCCATGCCAATCTCAACAGCGGCAGCCGGCAAACCTCAGTACTGCATGATGAAGATGGATGGCAAAGACGTTCTCGTGCAGCTGCTTCCTTCGGGTATGATTGGTCCAGCCTATTCGGGGATGCAATCGATGGTCCTTCCAGGTGGGAAGAGGTTCCTGCTCACTACACCCCCTCCGAGCATGGTTGCAGCTGCGGGCCAGCCTCGTGTTATAGGACAGACGATTCTCCGGAGGGCGCCCGCTCCTGTTGGTGTCACCCCGATTGGCCAGCCTCATGTCGTTAGTGTTGCCAGCTCTTCAGGTACACGATTTGTGGCCACATCAGCTCCAATGAATGCAGCAGCAGCCCTCGCGGACTCGTCTGGAGTGAGAAGCTCAATCCCCATTCTGTCCTCCCCTCAACTGGGGAGGATCACAGGAATCTCCGTCGGTCAGGCGTTCTCTCTTGCTTCCGGCTCGCTGATGGCAACTACATCCTTTTCCACTGCCCCAATTCCTGTCATTTCATCCAGTTCTTCAGCGGTGGTGACAGCTGCTTCATTGCGAGATGTTACATCTGTGACCTCTGCATTGTCCAGTGTGAGGCCCTCATCGGCTGTTACATCTATGGCTGCCCCGAGCTCCACCACTGTTGTGCACAGTGCTCGAACCCCGGCCCCTTCAACAACAAGAGCTCCCGTTACATCCAGCCAGGCAGTACCTACCAGCATGCGCTCTCTGAGGGTGTTTGTGCCAGGATGCTCTGCCACTGGCACTCCAGGCCACTTCACTACTCTGGCAAGTGTTGGGAGTGGGAGTCCCCTGACTCGACTGAGTGCTAGCAGTGATCTCTTACCACAGCGCAAGCGCTCTGCTGAGAAGGAATTGACTGCAGAACAAAAAGCAGCAAAACGGAGGAAGCTAGAAAAAAAATATCCACTTCCACCTGGTGTTGTGATTAAGACAGAAAATCCTGATACACCTTCCACCCCAACCTCACTTAAAAACAGCAGTAATACAAATATGAGGTCATTACTGCGCCAGAATGTCCTGCGCCAGAACATTGTTTTCTCCACTGCGCGCAGCGGTGCTGGTGGCAATATACAAAGTATAAGGATCATCACCCCAGCTTTTGCATCTGCCCTGACCAATAGACCAGTCAGACCGGGCTCCAACATCATGTACCGGGCGGCCAACGTTGGGGGGAGACAGACTGTGCTAGTGCCCATCACTGTGGGTTCTTCTGGCACGACCTCCACCACTGGGTCTGTGATGCTGGGTTTGTCCTCATCTGTACTATCTTCCTCCACCTTTTCCTCCACTTCCACTTCATCAACTGCAGCAAGTCAAGCAGCTATTACAGCCTCATCCATTATTGCAACATCCAGCCCCTCGATATCCACTCTTGTCAGCAACACAGCGATTACGACGGCGAGCAGCACCACAGCCACTACTTGCACAACTGTTGTGTCTTCAGCTATGGGTGCTGTTTCCACTTCACCCCCCATTTTGAGAAGAAATCGAGGCTCAAATAGTAGTCCACTGCCACCGGTGCTGGTACCTGAAGCTGCCGTGAGCTCAGAGAACGGTCGATCAGACAGCACTATTACCTCAACCTCATCCAGCTCGTGTGTAAACGATGCTACCTCTGAGGACCCGGCTCATAGTGATGGGCCAAGTGACCATGTAACAACTCCCTCATCAGGCTTAGCTTCCACGAGTAGCAGACCTGACACTGATGTGTCTGTTTCCTGTGTTACAGGGACAGCAGCAGAAGCACCGTCGCGTGCCACTGGGTCCACAACATCAAATTGTTTGACTTCTTTGCCAGAGAACTCAGTCGAGGCTGGGTCACCATCGGTCAGTCTACGCTCTGGGAGTCCAGCTGCCAGCATGGGCATTTTACAGTCCTCCCAGGCCGCACTTGCCAGTCTGAGGTTACTAGTCAAGGCTCAGGAAGCTAATGGCCTTAAAGGAGAGAGAATGGACAAACTTAGAACTTTGCTGCTACAGAAAGAGGAGTTGCTCAAGTCTTTACAGAAGTCTGTTCTTGGGGTTGAGCATTCTGGAGACTCTTCCAGCAACGCTGTTTCTAGCAGTGTAGACTCTGTTGTCAGCCAAGACCTCAATGGCCATAATGGTACAGAAAATGATCCCTTTGTTATTGATTGATGTGTTTAATTTTTGTCTATAGATCTACTGACTCTATTTAAGGTTTCTCGTTGTTACCATGACTCATTGGTAAAGCCATTAATGTGGGATTCTCTGTTCATCTTTTTTCTCACGAATGAGAGTGGGGGAGAATGATGTACTGCTCATGTCGAGGGGTGGTGGTGAATAGGTATTTCTCCCAGCCAGCCCGCCCCCTTCCGACTTTCTGGTCCTGTCTTGTTGCTGAAATTTGTAATTGTAATTATTTTCCTAAGTACTCCTATTGCTGAAGCTAGAATTTTGTTCTCTGTTTTAACTGTACGGACCATCAGAGTCCATGCTTGAGTGTTGTCTACCCTTACACTTCCATTCACTGAACATAGACTTTACCTCAGCGTACGTTAATGCAAATCTAAGTACAGTGGAGTCCACTTATAACGAGTCCTGAAATAACGAGGTCTGTTATAAAGACACTATTCTAAAACCCTGATTTTTCCCTTCTTTATCTTTGTAAATGAAATACTGCTATTGCGCAATCAGACAGTCACGCGGGTCGGTGCACCGCCAGTTGAGAAAGTTGTTGGTGATCCAGCGAAACAAAGAATGGGAGAGCCCACGTGAACCAACAATGAAGGCCGGAGCGAATGAGTGGGGAGGGTGTGGCTTGCGCAGACAAGCAGCAGGCATCGCATGGTGGGCCAGCCTTGTCTAGATTATCTAGGCATACTGTGCCTCTCACTTCTCTGGTGCAAGATGGAGAGGTCACAGTGCTGTGATGGATGGAGTGAATGTGTGACATGCAGCAAGCAGACGCAACGTACTACAGGGTATGGTGGGGTGGGGGACAACACAGCTGGTGAGTTAGCCTAGAGCCAGAGCCCCTTCTTTCGGATCGCCAACGCCGGGCTGTCAGCATTGCTTGTGCTAGAGCAAGAAACCTGATTCGATTTTTGATCAAGTAAGACCTAGAGATCATGTTGTACAAAATCGTCATCAGGGGAAAAACAAAAAGGAATAAACAGAACACCAAACTCATAGATTAGGCCTACTTTACTATTTCCCTTGAATTTATTACTGGATTCGTTATAACGAGAATCCTGCTATAACGGACATTTGTCAGCCTATGACTGTGAAGTCAGGTTCTCGGGTCTTGTGGGGGCTCAGGGGACCAGTGCTCAAGAGTTTTTTTTGTTTTTTTTTCTTCAGGTATATTTTTCTGTTTCTGCATTGTACTTCTTCTGCTAGATGTTCCCTTCTTAATGAGTTGAAGATTAGTTGTCTGGAATCATGGGCGTCTGTGGTGTAATGTTTCCACTTTTTACAGTTGTACGCTGTGGACTTGACTTCTGTTCCCGAGCAGGGAAGTATTTCATTGAGTATCTCTGTCTGCTGGGCTGCTTTACTACTCTCAGCTAGTGCTGGACTCACAAAGGGCCAACTTATGTTGATGGGGTTGGTGAACATTTCACAGTCGCAAACCATGTATGTCAAAGAAAAGTCACACTAAAAGAACAGGCAGGTTGATTGTAGTTATGGGTTTATAGTTTATTCAGTTAATTAAACATGATCTTTTTCGATCTCATGTAAGGTGCCCAGAAGATCCGATTTGGTGATAACGGTTCATTTTCAAAACCAGTACCTTTCATTAAGTAGTTGCAGATTTCTATTCTTTTCAGGATTAGTAAGAAGCGTATCGCCCAATGCCTTTGTGTACATTTATTTTTCAATCTGTTGTTTCTACCATCTTAAAAAAATATGGATATAAGCCTCCATGAGTGGACAAGAGAGAAAAGTCTGTGAGGAAGCCTCTTTTCTCTCTTCCTTTGAAGTCTTTACTTTGTCTCTGTCACATGATTATGTATTTTTTGTACTCTTAGTGTTACAGTCTTTCTTGTTGTCTTAAAAGGTTCATAGAAATTGAAGATAGTGCATGTGCATGATGGTCTCTTGTTAGATGGTGATGTAGCTATTGTCATACAGTCCGTGTCGGCTTTAAGCACGCCGGCATAAAGCACGTTTCGGACTCAAGCACGCTAAACGGCTCTTACCAAATTTTTGCTATATATAACTTGCACGCCTTTAACGGTAACTTCGGCTTCGGGCACGCTTCATTTACAAGACAGTCAATACTTTCATGAATACCCATCAAAGTTTGAACACAGTCTACACCACAGCAGTGAGTGTGTTAAGAGAAACACAAAGAACGCAAGTGATGGACACACACACATGGGCGGAGAGGAAGACAGAGAGATGCGCACAGCCGCGCGCGTGGACATTGGATCTAGCCTAGGGCAAAGCTTCGCTCTGACCAAAAAAAAAAATACGAAGAGAGTTGGGGAGATGAGAAAAGGAGGCAGACTGCGATTTCACCTTTTTGCCCCTTGCTATCCGATAATCCTGATTTAGTATCATGTGCGAGGTGGGATCAAAGGCTTTGGGGGGATGAAGGCAGTGGTATTGGTATGAATGTGGCACAGCGGGCAGTGGTACGCACAGGCAGTGTGTAGGCCTAGTGTGCTGTATCGTGACTGGCCGTCTAAATTAAGTTTTCATTTCCCATTCGACCACAAAACAAAACAAACAAAAAAATGAAAACTACCATGGCGGGTAAAAAGAGTGCACACTTTTGTGGGACCACTATAGGCCTACTTACAAAGGGAAATAGCACAGAAAATTTTCTACATATATGGAAATCTCTGGATTATGTCTACTTTGCACTCAAGCACGCTTATGCTTTCTCCCGATGATCGTGCTTAAAGCCGGCATGGACTGTTTTATAAAATACTTAAAATTGAACCTTTTTCCTTTTGTTTCTCTTTGTGAATTGGAATACCTGGTACCTTATGAACAAGTTTGCATAAATAAATGTTGCCATGGTAATAGTGGTTGCCTTGAAAACTTTCAATGTACATAGGGGGAGGATCTTTTTAAAACGATTTGTTTCCCATGTGTGTGGCTTCCAGATGAGTTCGCTTGACACTGTTTGTCCAATGCGTCTAGTAAGTTTGGGTATTCCTGTGTAATGTTGTATTGCAAAAATGTTTCCTTTTGGAAATTGAGATTCTTTTGCACAATGGTTGATTGGATATAGATCTATGTATGTTCAATGGTGAGATAATTTTACAATGTCCAGCAGAACAAACTCTTGAAATCCTTCTTTTCTTTGCTAGTTACAGGTAGACCATAAGTTGTGTCTTACAATTGCTGTACCTCTTCTTTCAAATGTGTTAGCTTCCTGTGTCTACTATTTTTTTCTTTGTTTTTTTGATTATTTGAATAAAATGCGCTTTCTTTTTTCCTGCTGGTGCTTTTCATTAACTCGTGGAGACGTTGCCAGCCACATGACCTCCAGTATCTACAGATGTGTGCCCCGTAGTGGTTATATCATATGGCCAGTGGTGATTCTCTAAAAAGGAAATGGAAGGCAGCTAGTTTGCATTTTTTGAAAATGTTGAAACGCGTTGCCATTTTTGCACCTGTTACGACTTATAGATAATTTTTAAAATATTTTCTTTGCTTTATATACTTGCAATTTATTGGTTAGTCCTTGTGTTTTGGTAGAATTGACAAAATAGTCAAGGTTTGCAATATTCCTTTTCATGTCACAAGAAAAGTAGGTAGCCTTTGATGTTAGTATTGCTAGAGTGTTGGGTTTTTTAAAATAATTTTGTTGTTGTTCTTATTTGTTTAGTCTGATATTGGGCATGGATAATAAAATGGTTTCCTGCTACCTGTGCTCAACTTCTTAATGGATATTTTAAAGACTTTAAAGTGTAACTTGTAGCTGGTAATTCCTGCTCAGTGTATATTCAGTCCTTCTATTTAACAAGTAAACTGGGCAATGGATGAAGTTTTACAGAATGTGAGCTGCTGAGGGTTCTAAGGCTTTACTTAAGGAAAAGGTATTTTGAATTTAATTGGATGCATGAACCTGATGATATTGTATTGTGAGAGATTAGCGTTTCTTTAGTTTCACGAAGGTTCTTAAAGCAAGTTAAAGAGATGCTTTAACAATCAAGTTAAGGTTGTCAAAGTTATGCTATCTCATGTATGGCAAAAGAAAGGAAATCTACAGATAGGTATTTTTGTTAGTTGTTAGTCCTTAAATAAGGACAAAGTTTGCTTTTTAGTGTCTTCTACTAAACTTTTCTACTTCAGACTAGACATATGTTTTAATTAGTCAATCTACTAACAACATGGTTTAATAAATTTAAATCTCTGAGAAAGACAATTGAATGAATAAGCTTTGGTTGACAACTTTTTAAATTGTGGCTGGATGTTCCATCTTTCGTGAATTTTGTCTTTTTGGGACTCATTGTTAGCTTTTGTACTTACTCTAGAAGTAAGTAAGGCATCATTGAAAACTCAGGTAGAGAGAGGAAATAGAAATAGTTAATTGAGGCTGAGAGGATCAGAAATTTAGGGAATGGTTTGGAGAAGACAGAAAAGGTCTCTTGAACGTTCCCTGCAAATTTGTCCATTACCAAGTCCACTGTTCATGCTGTGTTAAATGTTTCGGCTTTCGCCCACAGAAGACTTGAAGAGTTAGTTCATCAGTCTGTTTTCTTAGATGTAAACAGCCTGCCTTCTAAATATTCTAAATCAAGTAGATTCTATATATTTTGGGATGTAAAACATTATTTTACTGATGGTCAACAACCATAAATCAGCTCAGGTCTTTTTTTCTTCTGTGAACAACTTTTGATATACAGATAAATAATATTAATATATATGATATATAGGCTACAAGAATAGTCAGTTCTTGTAGATTAAAAAACAAAAACAGCTTTAGTAGCTTATAGAGTTAAATGTACTATGTGGTTCCCCTTTTTCTCTGCTTCTCTTTAGTCTTTAGCATCAGTGTGACTAGATCAGGCGTTTCAATTCATATAGTGTAATCTTCAAAGGGCAGTCATTCTGCAAATATATATCTGACTTACTTTTTAAAAGAAGTTACCTCCCTCTACTCTACTGGACATCTCAGAAGTATGAAGGGATTGCTTCCATAAAATTGTATCAAATATGCTGATTGAAAGTGGGTGCAGCACCGTTGCTTAATTATTATTATTTTTTTATATTAGTGTGATGGTGTGCGGAGCATTCACCCTCATAAAAGCGCTAAGTTGATAAAAACAGTGACATATATGTACATTTGTTATTATAACGTATGTGTTGCTTTGGTTGTAGGTTAAATGTTGTTGAAATTGAAAGTGATATTTCTTTATTTCTATAATTATATGGTTTTGATTTTTGGTGCAAAGTCTGTTTGAAATTAATTGTTAATACAGGTAATCCCTTTTTGGGGTATACTTTGTTCTGTAACCTTAAAATAGTCTTGATAAAGATCTAGTTTGTAATTCTGAAGTCTCATGTGTTTTGTTTTTTAGCTTTATAGGGCCATGTAATAAAAATTTTATAGGTATGTCTGCATTTCTCTTTTCTATTGTTTATTGGTTATTCTGTGAAAGAATACCTTGGAACACAACTTGAAAGACAACAGTCTCTTGGTGTAAACAAAAGTAAAGCATGTTTGTTCGTCAATCAGCGCAATATTATGTCTGTGTTGGGGGGCTGTTGAGAAGAATGTCATCATGGTACTTTTTAAAATGATAATAAAAATAGCTCGTCCATCAATGTCTGACGATAATCAATACAACCGCAGAATATAAATCTCCAGGGAAATGGAAAAATGTGAAGAATTAAAGGTTCAATGACTTGTAGCTTCTTCTGTGGCGGAACTTTTTGAAAGAAGAGTTTTAAGCTTTTTTAGAAAGTGACTTCAGTATTTTATTTTCTATGAATTAATTATATATCCAATTTATTAGTTTATTTTATATTCTTGAATTTGCTACTGAGAGGTGTTTTCAGTTCGAGGCTGCTGTGGAAGTGTTTGAGAGTTACTCTGTAGTGGTTGGGTCTTCACTTTTGCACACAGTAAATAAGAGTTGGATTCCTGTGTATGTGTGTGTGTGCATGTGACTGTGTGTGTGTGTAAAAGGGGGGAGGGGGGTCTGTCTGACTGCTGGCTTGCAGTTTCCCACTCCACTCAGCCAGAGCTGGTCTTGTCAGGCAGGGGTTGAGCAGCATACCTCCTGTGTTATCCAAATTGTGTCTTTAGTTAAAACAGTTTCCATACATTTCCATTTTTTTTGTTGGTCTGCTATATTTTTCTCATCTGGCGTGACAGCAATAGTAATAATAGTATTTAATTATTTGAGTTTGTGTAGAATGCATTTTGAGATTGTTTACCTACAAACTCTTAGGACTCTGCAAGTCGTGATTACATTTTGTAGTGTTGGTTTTGTCAGAGAGAGTAGAAACATTTTGTGAATATTTGGTGAATGCTCTGATGTGGTTTACTCCTTCTTTCCTTTCAAACATCTATTGCACTTACATCTCCCCTCAATCTTTTTTGTGTTTGTTACTCTCTTGTAACACATCTAATCTTCGACACTTATATGTAATAACCTTATTTATGCTGCAAGTGATGTAGAACTTTTACTAAAACAAAGAAAACAATTTGAGTACCCCTTTTGCGGTCTGTCTGTGACTGACTTGTCAGAGAAAGTAGCAAGTATTTTAGCTGTTGTAGTGCTTTTTTTTTTCACGTAGTTGTTCAGGTTTCTTCCATTATTTTCATCTGTGGTGTGATGCTAAGGCTCTCTGCTGTAGCAAGCGGAAGACATGACTTTGGTTCCTGAGTAGGGAAGCTATGTCCTTGAGAGTATCTCAGCTTGTCAGCTGGGATGCTGTATCCCCCTTAACCCGGGTTGACCTTCAGAGGCAGGGTTGCGGCAGCTCACCAACTGTATTATCTTGTGTCGATGGGGGCACGCACAGAACATTTTACATCAGCCCAGCATTGTATTTTCTGTCGCATTCTTCAATATAATATATGTAATATATGCCACTGCCCATTTTGAAACAACTGTCTAGTGTGTGGCCTGCCAGAAGAAAGAAGTGAAAAAGCATTCAATCTTGTGTTGTTCCCGCTCTGGTATTATGACTGAATGTTCCTCTTTTCTTTGCCGACTGTGGTAACTTTTCACAGTTTTCAGAAGACTTTGACAATGATGTCGTTTGTGGAGGGTAGGAGCTCCATTATTTAAATTTTAATGTTCTGAAACTTTTGAAATGGAGCCAAAGAACATGTCTCTCCATAAAATAACGTCCGTGCATTGAATGATGACCAGGAATAAGAACTAGTTGCCTAAGTGCTCCATAACTTCTTACTATATTACCATAACTTGCATATATATGTGATGTTTGTGGTACAGACGTGAGTTCTGTTCAGGAAAATTTGTTTTATTCAGTGTCTCCATCTGTCTGCTGCATTTCACTCAGCTGGGTTTGTTCCCGAAAGGCCGGGACAAAACAGCCTGCTTCCTAAGTGATCTATATGTTGATTGGGGCATAAAACATTTAGTCACTTAATTTTTTATGCGATTCACACATTCTTCACATATGTAATGCAAGTGAAAATTTTACATGTTAATTTGTATGCCTCTAGTTCACTCTGATTTTGACTTGCTGTACAATAGTCCTGCCCCTTGATGTATCTGACAAATGTAAATGGTAGAGATTGAATTTTCATGACCTTATTGTCATGTTAAATGTCCCATTCTTTGAAAAATTGCCCTGGCAAGTGTTGTACTTGAATTATGACGTGGTGTGAAGCTATGTAATTTCTGATGAATTTTTGTTGTTAGTCGTGAGAAAGTATTTCCCTAACCATTGTTTTTTCCTCCTTGAACTATGGCTATAATACTGGTGTATGTTATCATTGTTTTAGAGATATTGCATGTATTTATATATGTATGTATGTTGAGTGATCCCTCTTAGCACAATGATAGGTCAGTAGGTCAGCCCAGCAGAACCCAAATGTCGGCCAGCTAATGGCTTCCCAGAACCAAATTATTTCAGTGTTTTTCCGAGGTTCACGGGTGCAGCAAAGAAATTGCTTTAGCTTTTGATCGAAGCAACGTATTTCATTAAATTTCACATACAAAGACCTAGAATGCCAGGCAGGTAAAAGCCGGAATGGCTGTACATCGGGAAAGCCGATATCCGGTATGGCAACATGGTGGGTAGGGCGGTATGGCTCCAAAAAGGATTAATGGTTGGATGCTGTTGCAAACATTGTAATTGAGATATTCCATGTCTCAATTATAAATTATAGTGAGTTGGTGGGTGCTCTGGTGTCGTCTTTCCTATCACAAACATCTGTTGCCCTTTTCTCTCCTCCTCCGTTTCTTTGTATGTTACTCTCAAGTAGCTTCTCTAATCTTTAGCATGTATTTCAACTATTTGTGTACAATTGCAGTAAAACTGTTGCTAAAGTGCTTTAAAAAGTCGTGAGACACAGAGCTCTCATAACTCTTTTCAGTTCTTATTTTGACAACTTGCAATGTCTTGTTTAATAAGTGCATCTAGATTTCAAGAGGGTGGGGGAAAGGTGTGCTTTTGTTTGTCTGCTAATGACAGTGTGTCAAACAATTAAACACTCATAGGAGATAGTTGTATACCTTTTCTAAAATGAATTAACTTCTCTGTCCTAATCCTAAGCGAATATTGCAGGGAAGATTCAATGCAACAAAAAGAATGAAAATCTTTGAGTTTTACCTTGATAATGGTGGTCATTGAAATTGAACGTATTTCAGCAGAAGTAGGTTCATTGAAGTTGGGGTTTGGATAATGTGCTGAGCTTTCAAATGCAATACATGATGAAAATAGTATAATGACTAAGCATCCAGCCAGTACTATTAGAATTTCTGGTATGGTTGATGAACTTAAGAGATAATTGCCATGGTTGATAATAGTTTTGCCAGGGAACAAATAGTTTTGTTCCATTCTGTGACTTATCTTTTGCTAACTCCTCTGTCTGGTTGGCGTGCGTGCATCATGACATGTATTATCATTTGCTGATTGTAGCTGACATGGGCTGACCACCAATAATAATAATGTTGCAGAATTATTTAAGTCCCATCCTTTTCCCCCTTTCCTTCCATTTGTCCTTCTATTAAATGTATCGCCCATGCCCATTCAAACTGAAGTCAGCTTCCTTTTGTAAATTCTTATGTTTTATATACACATTTATGATGAAAAGAGTTAGGGGCTGGAGAATGAAACATCTAATAATGTGAAAGAGTGCTGAGAGAGACTGAGGCTTAGAGAGAGGTGGTGGAGAGAAAGAGAGGGACACGGACACAAAAAAAGAAGGAATTTGTTTATGGCCTATAGGAGCAAAGATTACATTTTTTTATAAAGAACAAAATGAAAAAGGATCAAATGGTAGAACTATAGCTTGTTCACTTTGGAGCAAGATTAAAAACACATCACTCTATCCCTCGGTGCGGCGCTACAGGCTGAAGTGTCTTTAGGCCGTTCCGGGGGGGGGGGGGGGGGGCATTAACTTGTTCTATGCGCAGTAGAATTGTAAATGGGCTGATTCATCAATGTCATCATGCCCATAACTGCCTGAGCTGCAACAGGGGACTACTGCTTTTTCTTTCCTAATCCTTACTATCGTCATTTTCCTCTACTTCTTTTGTGTTTGTAACTCGCTATTTACGGGGTGCCTTGATAGTCGAAGCAGACTTTGTGCTGTTGAAGCGAGAGAGGTGAGCAGAGTAAGCCTGATTCACTGTAAAGACTTCTCTGTTGACATCCACCCCTTGGCGCTCATATGACCTTATGCAGTTGCGAGCGCCGTAAAAACTCTACTAAAACTTAACTAAAGCACATCACTCTGTTAATTCTCCTCGAGCCTTTGCGTGCAGGTCTAAAAGTTGGACGACCAACAGAATCGAAAAGCCCATTAATGAAGGTCACTGCAAACTAAGGTTATTTCTGATAGTAGACTAAAGGTTGTTCCCCAAAAAATTTAGGGGAAGTAGGCCTTCAGCATAAGTTAAATCCTGGAAAAGTTGAGCTTTTTTTTTTTTATCAACGTCACACATTAATGTATGCCTATGGAACTCAGTCCAACAGACGGGTGAGTGCTTTTCGAGAGTCAAGTCGAGACGTCAAGATGGTCATAGGATGAAATCTACAAGTGACAAGCTTACAATAAAATGGGAGATGTCGCTGCCTCTAAATATCAATTTGTAGGCTAGGTTACTGTAAATCATTCATTGTAGTGATCCTATCTGTGCAACCCAAGTCCTATGTTTAATGTAGGGCCCATATAAAGAAACTTTATCTTCTCTGGGTAATGGAATTTTTTTGGAAAACATATTTTTGTTCAGTTGCTGGCCTACAGGAATGCCATGCAAAGATATGTGCGATATGGCAAATACAAAAGTGAACTAGCTATGGTAGCTGCTCACTTAAACTACAGGCTTTTGTGTTACAACAAGGTTGTTCGTATGTCCAGTATTAAAATTACGAGCATCTGCAATCTCCCAGTGGAGCCTCTATGTATTCATTTGCAGACGTGATGGTAGTAGACTGTTGATCACATGCCATTGCTATGTCACGAGGAAAGAGTGGCCGTGAAAAGGACCCCCCCCCTTCCCGCCAATTACCCTCTTCTTACCAATACCAGAAATTGTCCCACAGAAAATGATATGTAGTACGGTAGTGGTACGATAGTGTGTCCTCCAGCTTTCGTCATTTGGATGATTTTGTATTGTAGTATTGTACGAGAACTCTTAGATATTTTGCACAATGATACACCTGTATGTAAATGGTTTGAACTTGTCTGGAGTACTGTGTCTGTATGTATAGGGTAAACAACCTCCAGTCTAGTGAGTCAGTGTGCTGGGTTTTGTCTCTCAATTTTATAGTCTTGTATTTCACTGAGTGGCATTATAAATGTGTTGTTATATATAGTATGTAATTAATTATTGTAATGGTACTGCTCCTAGTGGTACAGCTCCAACAACAAAGACTTTTATGTTGATGTGTAAAGTGTACATAAATATTTATTATATTTCATGCATAAAAAAGTGTTCCCGTGTACATCATTTTTGTTTGTAGTCCTGCCTCCTGGTTTGTTGTTCAAATACAATGTGTGAGTGGTGTGTGAGGTGGGTGGTTGGAGGGCTCCACTGGTAGGCCTAGTGGTAGGTATTTCTTCTTTTCCTTCCCTCTGTTGTGTCTGTCTGTATGTCTTACTTTTTCCCTAAACTATGTATGGCCGTTGTTGTGTCGATGTGCTTCTCCAACTCCGACTTAGTGAGTGGTTTGTTAGCATTCTGCTGTGGCTGCCTTTTCTGTGTACAAGGCCCCATTTAGACAGTATTATTAGTGGTACTAGTATTACCCAAGCTGTACTACGGGTGGTTGGAGGACGCCACTGGTAGGTCCTGCTTGTGGGTGGTTGGCGGGTGCTCTGGTGTGGTTTGCTTCTTCTTTCCTTTCAAACATCTATCGTCCTTATCTCCCCTTCATCTTTTTTATGTTTCTTGTAACAGCGCTAATCTTCTGGCGCTCATATGACCGTTTGCAGTTGGAAGCGCCGTAAAACCTGTACTAAAAGTTTTTAAAAAGTAAAAAAAAACGGCATATGTGGCGTAGCGGTTGGCGCTTTGCCATCGATCGTAGGAAACTCGAGTTTCATTTCATAGTGGAAGGTAATTTTATCGAGTATTCGGTCATTCTTCTGGGATGGTGTGTTCTTCTCATCCCGGGTTGACCTTGACAAGGAGGATCCAAGCCTGCCTCTAAATAAATCAAATTTTGTCAATTGGGTACGCAAATACATTAATTTTAAAAAAAATCAAAACAAACAAAAACACTCACATATAACCGCGGACGGATGAAAGTAAACAAGCTATAGACTATAATAGATCTAGCTGGAGCAGGCGTTACCTCTTTGACTCTGCCCAAGTCTTGTCTTCCAGTCTACGAAGAGTGTTCCATTGTGCTGAGCTCCTTTTCAGATGAACCTACATCACTGTCTTTGAGCTTTAACATACATGTATTTCTTTATTTTCAGCGTTTGTGGTGTGAACTAATTTGTTGAGGCTCTTCGCCGATTCATATAAAAGAAGTGAGTTCACTTATTAAACATCTATCGTCTATAAATCTCCCCTCCTTCTGTTTTTGTGTAGTTCTTCGCCGTTGCGCGCAAAAGACGTGAGGTCAAATCCTGGTTGAGGTTATTTCCTTGAATGTTTTCAGTGGCGTGCTGGGATGCTGTATCTTCAAATTCTTGTGAACCCTGACTGGTCTTGACGGACAATGTCGAAACATCTGTCTCTAAATTATGATCTAAATTGCGTCCACGGAGACGCGTTCAAAACAATTAGGGCGGTCCGTTTGCTCAGCCGGTATTATACTCGTCTACGGAGCGGGTGGCACTGGTTCGAATCCCAGACAGAGCGTCCTTGAACTCCGGTCGTTTTGTGGAGTTTTCAAGACTCTGAACCAATTTATTACCCTGTCCTGTCGGAGACGGACACTAAATTCAGAGGTTCCACCTCTTAAATATTCTTAAATATATAGCGTTGACAGGGGCTTTACTTTTGTTCTCAAAACATTTACAATTAGCCACGGCTCATGGGTGACCTCAGGGGTGACTGACAGGTGTTCTAGTGTGGTTTACTTCTTCTTTCCTATCTACAAACATCCATAATCCTTATCTTTTCTCCTGTTTGTGTATTTTACCCATTTTAACACTTCTAGCCTAACCTTCGGCACTTATAAGTTATATGACCTAATTGTGTTTCAAGTGCTATTAAACTCTTACAAACCCCCTTCCCCCTCCTCCCCCTCCCCCGGGGCGGTGCTACTGACTGAAGTGTCTTTTAGCTATTCCCAAAGGGTCGACATTAACATGTTCTTATGTTAAGTAGAATTATAAATGGACGGATCCATCAATGTCATGCTTATAACTGTGCATGAACTGCATCGGGGAACTGCTGCTTTTTCTTTCCTAATCCTTGCTATCGTCAATTTTCCTCTACTTCTTTTGTATGTTTGTCGCACTCTTGTGACCCTGTAATTCCGGGGTGCTGTTGAAGCTAGAGAGTGAGCAGAGCAAGTCTGATTCCCTGTATGGACTTCTCTGTTGACATCCGCCCCTTGACGCTCATAAGACCTTAAGCAGTCGCGAGCGCCGTAGCGACTCAACAAAAAATTTTTTTAAAAACGAATACTAAAACAAACAACCCCCACCCCCACCTAAAAAACAACCCTAAACATTGTTGACCTACACCGACTACCACCACTCGATATCAGAGTACATGTACATCATGTACAAATAATACTACAGTGGAAACCTGATATAACAGGGATGGTGGGAGTAGAGAAAATGTCCTGTTATATCCGATCCCTGTTAAATCAGAAATGCAAGGAAAATAAGCATTTGTGGACTAATCCAGCTGTACTTATTCATAGGTAGTTTCCTTTGCCACAAGCACCTACGAACAGGGGTTTTGGCACCAACTTTCTCCTTGCCTCCTTAAACCACATCAGAAGAGCTTGTTCCACAGCTTCTGCATCGGGTAGTCTCATCTTCTTTCGATCCAGAGCAAACTTTCCATTGGAGTATGCTGCTGCTACCTTCTCTCTGTCCATGGTAATGGTGTGAATTGACCCTTGTGGAATGTCGAACTGAC
>NW_004797430.1:619183-629183 GCF_000002075.1 Aplysia californica | reverse complement strand
GGCCTGTAGGAGGGACATCCCATGATCTTTAAGGGTGTCTGCCACAGATTCACTCCATCGTCGCCTTGGTCTTCCTCTGGCTCTCCATCCAGAATATTTAATGTTGTATGCTCTCAGAGCTGGATGGTTTGAGGGCATCCGCGTGAGGTGTCCGAACCACTTGACCCTTTGTTTTTCAATGTGTAGTAGGACTGGTGTTGCTCCCACGGTGTCCCTAATGACTTCATTTTTAATTTTGTCTCTTCTTGTTTTAAAGCTAGTTTTAAATAATAATAGTAAAATATATCAATAATTGCATTTTTATAGCGCTTATCCACGCTAGGCGCCCTTTACCATGCTCTATGATTTTTACAATTTTGACCACCGTGTTGCAGAGTACCTATTTAGCCATAGAATCTGAAATCAGAGAGAATTGAACAACGTTTTGTCTACCTTTTAGTTACGACTGAATTAAGCGACACTCCAACCGTTTTTGTGCAGAGCACTATACATTCGAAACCACAAAACATCTTTAAGATTCATAGTTGTTTGACTTACTTGTTTGGTATTTAGCATAGACAGGTCTGTCAGTTTCGGTTCAAACGGCACAAGAGTTATCGGCTTGAACTCGTAAAAACCCACACCTGCTGTGTCGTACTGGAGACAAAAAATTGCATTAATATAAATATATTTCGTTTTTAAAAATATTTACTAGATCTATTACTTTTGAAGGTCTTAGACCTATGCCAAGTCAATAATTGAATACATGTAAACGCTTGTTATGTAGACAACTTCCTGCATGGCTAGAAAATAATATTACAACCAGAAGACTACTTATTGTTTTGTATTCACATTTTCAAATATTTTTTTTTTCGAAGAACCTTAAGGCCTATTCACCCACGTTAGCTAATATGATAAACAAGCTACATCGTATATGTATGTATTATCAAAATGAAACTTTGTTCTTTCATTAGGTATTTAGTCTAGAAAGTAATTTTTATAAGAAACATCTTTTAAAGCCTTCAAACCAAAATAAAATTTAAAAAAGCCCATGACATAATAAATACACTCTTTCCTCTCAATGCAAAAGTAAAATACAAGGTACTTACAAAATACGTTCTTTCTTACGCTGTTAAAAATCCCAAAATAAAAAGACTAAATAAGAAAAAAAGCCGACAAAAAACAAAAACATTTAAAAAACCTGAGAGATCTCTAATAGTACTGTGCTATAAACTACCTTTGGTGTGTGTGGCGAGACCATCACAATTGTCTCCAGTCTGATGCCAAACTTGTTTTCTTCATAGTAACCAGGCTCTAAAGAAAAGCAAGAGTCATACGTTCACTTCATTTGCACCAACGTGCAACATACAACATACTTTTACTACATTTGCACCAACATACAACATGCATTTACAACATTTGCACCAACATACATTTACAACACTTGCGCAAACATACAACATACATTTTATAATTTACAACATTTGCACCAACATACATTTACTAAATTTGCACCAACATACATTTACAACTTTTCCCCCGACATACAACATACATTTACAACATTTGCACCAACAAAGAACATACATTTACTTCATTTGCACCAACATACATAATTTACAACTTTTGCACCAACATACAAAAAACATTTACTATAATATTTGCACTTGTTCCCTCAAATAAAAACATCAGTCAGAAGAAAAAGACCTAGGCTTCTGATCTGTAACAAAGAAAGATACAGAAGGTCATTTTTACCATCATCTATCAAAATGCTTCCATCTTAACCATCTTGTATAAGTATACTTACGACCTTAGAGCATGCATCAAAATAACATTGAGTGTGTAACTAGATTACGATTATTTTTGTTTATATTGCTGCTCATTTATATGATGCATGTGATTGTAATCCTACTTGTGTGTGCATGTGTGTGCACGTGTGTGTGTTTGTGTGTGTGTGTGTGTGTGTGTGTGTGTGTGTGTGTGTGTGTGTGTGTGTGTACACGTGGTAGAACACCAAACCAATGTGCCAGGATCTGGACAATGAAGATGTATCTTATCTATCTTATCTTATCTTATGCAAAGAGACGGTTTTCTCTTTACCGAAATTACTTTCAAACTACCTTATTTTGCTCCTACCACTGTATACAAATTACGTCACTTCCTATCAATAATTTAAATATCGCCGTTGACATAGTTTAGGTGGAAAAAGACCTCACAGAAAGTATAATGGGGCAAACTGTTGTGTGATGGATGAACTTTAGTTGCATTGCAAGTTCTTTTAGACCTGTGTGTCATTGTTGTTTAACGAATTATGCAAGACATCTTTTCCTGAATAGCACTACAAATGAAACACAGAGAGAGAGACAGAGAGAGATAGATAGATAGAGAGAGAGAGAGAGGGGGGGAGAGACAGAGAGAGAGAGAGAGAGAGAGAAAGAGAGAGAGGGGGGGAGACAAAGAGACAGAGAGAGCGAGCGGGGAGACAGAGAGAGGGAGAGAGAGAGAGAGAGAGAGAGAGAGAGAGAGAGAGAGAGAGAGAGAGAGAGAGAGAGAGAGAGAGAGAGAGAGAGAGAGAGAGAGAGAGAATGTTAATGGAGCGGAGGTGTTTCAGCACGTAATACATATATATTCATGTATGTATTTACGTCCTTTCTTGTTGTTTGTAAATGTGAGAGCACCTATCTTTGTAACACCACTGCCATTGTAAACGACCAAGACGAACGTTTCCGTGACTGACAGATAAATTATAACGATTGTCTAATTGTCAATGCTACACCAAATACATGCACAATTTACCAAGACAGCTCGATTATACTTAGATTCTAAGCAGTACAAGAAAGACCTTCTCTTACTCAGAGACACATGGGAGCTGAAAACAAGTGAGGAGACAAGGGAAAAACAAGGGATGCCACTTTTTGGCATTTTTTCATAAACAAGAATGAAATGCTTGATGGCGTACGTAATTTCTATAGTATAACTTATTTTCCAAGACTGGGCGAAAGCATGTCAGTTTGTCATAGGCCCAGTTTGTCACAGGCCTCGACTGTGCCCTGCATGATGGAAGTTATCACTGGCACTCTCAAAAAGAGTAAATTAATGATTGATTGATAGTATGAATTGAATTTTATTTTTCAATTGTGTTTAACGAAAGTTCATTTATTTGTGAAATTTTACAGAGTAACTTAAATTTACTTTGATTTGCATACAAGAAGGAAGAAATATTGTACAACACAACTTGATTAACATTTAGAGGGACTACCTCTACACCACCGATTTGAAGGCGGAGAATAAAAAACTTAGGTTACAACAAGAGTGTGAAAGTGCTGTAATTATGACTGTCATCAATACTCAAATACTTAAATAAAATTGTGACAAACTGAGCCTGGCAGCCCCCTACTGGGCGACTTATTAAGTTTTGATCTGGACTCTTAGATGGGCAAGATCAAGAGGTGTCTAAATACTTTGTAAATACAATCGTCACAGCTCAAGTTAGCCAAAAGTACTGACATCTCTTGCTTTTCACTTGTGCCCTTCAAGTGCAATTTAAGATCCTCACCGTCCGAGAAGTAGTTGTATGGTGACAAGGGCTCGTCGCTAGGGTTTAAGGTCGTCTTCAAACGAATTCGTCCAGGGCCTGTGACAAAGAAAGAAAAATTGCCAAGATGTGCTGAGATTGATCACAGAGTAAGATAATACAGTCGGTGGAAAATGTGTGACATTGTATGATTTAACGCCCCTTACAACTCGGTTATAAGTACTGTAACTGTACGGTTATTTAAGAGGTGAATCCTCCGAATTTAATGTCTATCTACGATAGCACCGAGCCAAAAAGGAAAGTGGAGGCGAAAGCAGACGACAGAACATGGTTAGAGAGCAGGAAAGGAAGTGAAATATAAAAAAAAACATTAGAGGAGATAATGTTCCGTCGCTTTCAGGATACGAACCTGGAACCTATCGAATGAGAGGTGAACACCATAGCATCTAGACCACGAGAGCCCCCTTATTCTACGTTAACGATATGCTTGAATAATCATATCTTAGACCACGCTTCATCATTGCCACCAGTCTTTAATCCCTATAAAAGGTTCACTGCGCTGATGCGCACTATGGGTGTCCAAACTAAGTTTTAACGGCAAAACCCTGGTCTCACTATCTAGTCGAGTGCGCGCGCAGCTTTTCACTACTTGCCCTTCACCTGGTTTCGAGTTGGTGAGCTTCACAACTAATTAGAATTACACCGGAGTGAACGTTCTAAGATATAATATATTGGTCATCATCATTGCCTTTTAATCCTGGATCAAGACGTAGGCCACAAACAAACTTTCCACCTTTCCCTATCCTGGGCTAGCCGCTTGATGTTATTCCATGTCTTCACCCTTTTCAGTATATCAATTTCCTTGACTTCTCCAGGTTCAAAGTGATCTTCCTCTTGATCCTTTACCCTGTGGGTTCTTTCTTTGTTATGCAGCTGCTTGACTTCGCGAGAGGATGTCCAATCAATCGCCACCGCCTTCTTCGTACCTCATTTCTGTCGGGGCTTTGTCTTGTTATTAAAATTAGTGCATGAGTTTAAACCACCAATGTCATACCTTCATGAACGCTGAGGTAAGCGCCTATGCCGTGACCTGTGCCGTGTCTGTATACGAGGCCGGCCTCCCACAGTTGGTACCTGGCCAAAGCATCGATCTGGCGTCCTTAGAAAGTAGTAGATAAACATGTTGTTATCAACCCCTTCTGTTTATACTTTTAGTAAGAGTTTTATGGCACTTGCAACACAATAAGAATATACTATAAGTGCCGAAGATAAGAGGCGTTACAAGAGAGTAACAAAAGCGAAAAAGGAGGAGAGATAGAGACTATATGTGTTTGAGAGGAAAAAAGAAGCAAACAACACTAGAACACTCGCATTTTTTCAGGCTTTGAGAAACTACCCAGTGGCATTCAAAAGAAACTTAAAAATGTATTCCCCCCACTCATCGCGTTAAAGCCTTGCACGACCCACTCATGCAGCATACCAATTTAAAACTAAATAAATTGTTGATGTTGCAACTAACTAGTGATTGCCCCTGCTTTCTATGATAGCGTTTGGAACTGGCTAAGATACACCAAACAAATAAAGCAAGCTTAGCAAATAAATTTAAACATGTCTAGTTTATACGTCTTTTAGAAACAAAAGAAAAAAACCCCACACCGTAACCAAATTTAGCGCGAACCAAAATACACTATGCGTTCAGGCGGCCTTGTACGGTATGATCGGAGGGACTAAAATAAGATCATGCTCACCATAAAGTCCTTCCGGCCATCTCAGCATTGCCAAGCTCACCGAAGACATGAGAACTCGTGTGTAGCACTCCTAAAGAAAAAACAAGAAAAATGAGAAGAAAGATAAGAGCATTATAAAGGTTCTCCTACCCATAATGAGTTATTCTAACCTCAATGGAGAGCACCAAGAGTGAGTTAAAATGCTTTGAAACAAATAAATTTGGTGGTCAGAATTCTTCTCGGCGGCCTGTACCTAACACCACTAAATACCAGAGTAAAATAAAGCGACTGAATGAGGCTTGTAATCTCTCGAGAATGCCATTTCAATGATTGCGAACAAAAGCTAGGAATGAGGATTGTAATTCATCTTGGTTATATCTCTTTAGAAAGAATAACAGTTGGCTACCTTTTCAAAATCAGTTGGGGTTCCATAATGCATGGTTCGTGTAACGTCAGTAGTTCCATCTCTGAGGAATAGATAACAATATTTAAAAGACACAGGACTTAATTAATATTTCTTTCATCATTCATGTTGGATAATGTGTTCATACCAAAGAGTTAGGGGGTGGAGGGGGGATTGAGACAAAATGAGACTTGGAATTCATTAAAGTGCTCAAGGATAACGAAATAAAAGACTGAAATAATAAAGGTGGATAAAGGTAAAAGTGTTTAATTAGGACAAAACGGGGACACATTGAAAGGTTCATTGGAAAAGGAAAGGATAAAAGAGATGAAGGAAAAGAGAAAGACAAAGGGAGGTGAGACCACATGGGGGAGACCACATGGGGGAGTAAAATAAGAAAAAAATAATGAGATGGACTTGATGATAACTTATTTTA
The DNA here is from genome assembly GCF_000002075.1 of Aplysia californica. NCBI lineage: Eukaryota > Metazoa > Mollusca > Gastropoda > Aplysiida > Aplysiidae > Aplysia > Aplysia californica. The sequence goes on along the minus strand of NW_004797430.1, from coordinate 623,103 downwards.
AAAAAATTTTAAATCTTAATTTTATTGAAATCTTTTGCTTTGCGTCGCTAAAAGAGTATGTTTAGATTTAGTACGGCTGACCGCAACAAGGCGCTCGTTTCGGCCCTCAGGAGTCAGGAATGTGACTGAAAAGCTGCTAGCAGCTTCAGCTGCAACTCTAGCATACCTTCAAGGCTCGCTGAACGGAAAAGAATCACAGTCGACGTTGTTGAGATGAGAGAATATAAAACAGCCAACCAGGCGTAACTACCCGCCAATAAGACAGGCGTAACATTGTCTCATTTGCGGAAACGATGCCAAACAGCATGTCGTGCAACAACAGTAGCAGGGGTTCATGGAAGATGGGTGTTGTGTGACAAACACCATTTGCCAATCAACGCCAATTTGAGAAAATATTGTAAATGTTTAAGATAAACCGGCTATTTATCCAAGTTTTGCATTTTAAAATTATGTCAGTATAATTTGTGGCCGATATTAAACAACGCTCTTTGGGTGTGCGCACAGGATCCATACAATGAGTGATTTACAGTATCCCTGGCTACAATTAATTGCTCATTCTGTGACAATAAAGAATTAATATGTATATCAAAAAATTAATCCAGTATTAACCCCCTTCATACCCCATGAAGACCTAGGCTTTGCATCAGTAGAAGGAGAGGGTGAAAAAACCCGAAACCAAAGCAATCCATTTTGTAAGTATGAAATTGTCCTTTTTCTTAACAAACTGAATTGGTCACCATGTCTCCCTACGCCCCCCCCCCCACTCTTAAACCCGGGAAAAGCAAACAATACAAATAACATTATATCTCTCTGGTCATCTGTAGCCCACATTTAAGTGCATTTATTCTTTCCCACAGTAGGCTAGCAGGTGCGGTATTGTGTATGCGAGTATGTTCTATGATTAAACAACAAAAGCAAACGAAAAGAAAACTTAAATGTAAAATAATATTGTACTGAGCTTCGAAGTCTATGAAGTTGAAGACCTTTGCGTTGCGAGGAACGTGCACGTGACATCGCTGTTTCTAATCCCCTCAAAAATGGCGACAAAGCGAGCTAAGTGGGCTGCAAAGCCGTTGTGAGTTTACGTGGGTGACGTCACAACTGCGACCTCTAGTACTATTATAACCTCTTTGGGTCGTCATTGTATAGGTTTCACGCCCCTTTCAGCACTGTTGAATCGTTTATTTAAGTGGCAAGACCTCCGAATCTAACTTCTGTCTTCGATGGATCTAGGTACGAGCCAAATAGGCGGAGAACCTTAACATCTCCCCCAAATAACCCACATTTAAAATGTCCTGTGCGTGATTCGAACTAGGACCAACCGCTCTGTAGTCCAACGATAACTGACTGAGCTAACTGTACGCCCGGACACATGACAAGTAAGGGGGAACAAAACTAAACAAGGACACTCAATCTTTGGAAATCTCCAAACTTTGGCCTCCATTTTCTTGCTAACTTTACCTCTGACATCAGGTGACCCCAATCTCCTTTAATCGTAAATATCTCGACTTCTATTCTAGAAAGTTGGGAATCTTTTTCACCAAAAGCAAAATAAATTAACAAACTTTAAGATTATACAAATAACTCCATAAGTATGCTAAAAAATGTACGAGCGCCTGATTCCACTTCTTCGTGCTATTTCGCTACCTAATAATTACAGAGTTCTATCTGCTCAGTACCTAGTTTTGAGAAATTTGACGTCAGAAATTTTTAGTTAAAAAATGTCAGGCTTTTCCGAATGCAGTCCTTTGAATATCTTGATAACGACTCAGAATAATCTTAAGGTTTTGATAGAGAAGATAGAGCATTTGATTTCCGATCTTAAGGTCTTAGTGACTCAATTAGGCCAAAAATATCAGACAGAACGTTGTAATTTTGAGGTAGCAGTTTATTCTAGTACGGAGTGCCCACTGCGGGATCGACAAGCCGATCGACAATCGATCGCCTGACTCGTCGCCATAAAACAAACGCATTTGTTGTAGAGACGACGAGTCGGGCGATCGGTTTGTGCCACGATAGCTGCTTTGCGCCCTCAATCTGGCGAGCGAACCGAACGATCGTGCCAATGGGCACCCCGTACAACAAACAAACATCAAGAAGGACGTCGATCGTACAGGTACTGGCCGCCAGAGTCCAGAAGGTACAGGCCGTCAGTGGTGATGGCCCTGTTGGTGGTTTCGCTGGGCCGGTAGTGGATGACGGCTCCGTTAGGCCCGTAGCTCGAGATGGTCTCAAAGCTCAAGCCCCTGGCGTACTCAGCTTGCCTTTAAGATAAATAGATACATATTTAAATAAACAAATAAATGAATAAATACATAAATACATAAACACATGAACACATACTTAAATGAATACATAAATAGTTTGATAAATACGAGTAAAAATAAATAAATAAATAAGTAAATAAATATATAAGTCAATAAATAAGTCAAAATAGAAAAACAAATAGATAAACAAATAAATGAATACATAAATAAATAAACAAATAAATAAACAAATAAGATTAAGAAGAAAGATTAATGTCAGGAACACGTTACGTAATAACAACATTTTAGTAAAGCACAAGCTTTAACTTTTCATTTATTGATGGGGTGTTTAGAGATGTCCGAAGTTTCAATCTCCAATTATTTGTGATTCGAATCTCTCTCTCCCCCTCTCTCTCTCTCTCTCTCTCTCTCTCTCTCTCTTTCATTCTCACTGCAGTTGGTACGAATGAATGATTTCATCCTATCGATCTGTTCTTGCTTTCTTGGAAATACACATGTGTAGATCTAAATCGTTTTCCGTGGATCGACAACGAAACCTCCTGTCTCAGTAGGTGGCTATGGCCAGTATTATTTTCACCTGTTTCAGGAGAGAGAGAGGAAAAACACCAACAACTTTGATTCTTTTAACAATATACATGTACATAATGTATTATAATTATTTTATGCAACCTTTCTGGCCTTTTTCAATATTTAGAATCTGCATAATGACACATTATTGCTTTTACACACGCAACGGACACCGCAGATAAAGACAGAGCAAAAATAACTTTTTGAAAGGAAAAGTTTGGACTTCGAACATCTGAAGTAGATCTGTTTGTAGACAACGTATTGTAATGCCCAGAGCTCATTGGAGGATCGGATCGGATCGGATCGGTTCGGTCGGTTTTTGGTGGCGCCAGTGCACACTATAAATAGACCAACTGCCCAAACCGATCGCCCGACACACGGCCTTGAAAACAAACACGTTTGTTATTGAAAGTCATCATCGGTTTTGTCGGTTTCGTCGGTTTTGTCGGTTTCGTCGGTTTTGTCGATTTCGTCGGTTTCGTCGATTTCGTCGATTTTGTCGGTTTTGTTGGTTTCGTCGGTTTTGCCCCTCCTGTGGAAAACAATCCGGCTAGCCCCACACTTATAAAAACTAACTGAAAAAACAGAACCAAACCGAACCGATGATGCCAATTTTGGGTACCGCTCTTAAGGTTGGAAAATAGCTGCCCTCAGTTTGTAGGCATTCTGTCTTACCTTATATCTACGGGGTGCCCACTACGGCTGGGATCGGCCAATCGGGCCGATCGCCCGACTCGATCGCCTCAAAAACAAACGTGTTTGTTTTCAGTTTCAGGGGATCGAGTCGGGCGATCGGCCCGATCCAGTTGTAGTGGGCACCCCGTAGTATTAGGGAATGACAATCGCTGGAATCTCCAACAGCCGATCTTGAACTTGGGTTGTAGAATGGTGTTCAAAGTTATCTAGGTACCGGTACAATGTACATGTCAATGGCCCGTTCCTTATTTTATATATACATGTATTCGGTTGACTATAGGAGATGGGTGTCAGCTATCTATCTATCTATCTATCTATCTATCTATCTATCTATCTATCTATCTATCTATCTATCTATCTATCTATCTATCTATCTATCTATCTATCTAT
>NW_004797430.1:614027-619083 GCF_000002075.1 Aplysia californica | reverse complement strand
CCATTAAATTTCGTGTGCCTGTTTGTTTATTTGCTTGTTAACTTGGTGTTTTTGTTTTCATTGTATTTGTACTTCATTGATACACACACGTACTTGTATGTTTAATAAAATAACACCAATTATAAATGTTTGTGATTGTCTGTCTGTGTGTGTGTGTGTGTGTTTGTCTGTCTGTGTGTGTGTTTGTGTGTGCGCGTGTGTGTGTGTGTGATTGTATGTATGTTTGTATATGTATGTGTATGTGTGTGTGTGTGTGTGTGTGTGTGTGTGTGTGTGTGTGTGTGTGTGTGTGTGTGTGAGAGAGAGAGAGAGAGAGAGAGAGAGAGAGAGAGAGAGAGAGAGAGAGAGAGAGAGAGAGAGATACTCGTGAATAATTAAATAAATACCTGCTAAGACCCAAAGAAGCCAGACCCCCAGAATATTGTTAAAACACAACTTTACTTACGATCTTCTCTTGTCCAGTTCTTCGGCCGCAGAGACTTCAGTCCATTCCCTGCCAGCTTCGATCTAGAGACAGAAAGTATGGCAAAACATCCATAATAAGTTTTGTTATAAACTATAGATCCTCATAGAGACAAATTATGCGTTTTGGGACTCCGGAATAGACATAAAGGTCTTGAACATCTAGCTCTCACTGGCAAACGAGGCTGAGGTAGGCCCAGAGCAACCTACTTAGAGAACCTAAACATATGGGTTATGGGGAAAGATCAGAGTAACATAACTTTTTTTAAAGCATCCGAAGGAAGGAAAGAATGGATCATCACAGAGTAGGTAAGGAAGAACTTTAAGGAATCTGAACAGAAAAGGTTTATAATGGAATACGAAAGGTAGGGCTATAGAAAACGACGTGTACTTGCTTGGAAGTAAAAAGTGAGGCACACTGCTTTCTAGTATATATTATAACTATTGGATATCATAGGAAACTAAGCTAAACGTTTGCTTCAGTGTGGTCAAAGGTTGTTCACAACACGATCTTTGGTGGAGGTTAAGAGAACGTACAGCCGAGAAGCCATGAGATCTTTAGCGAGATGACCTATTCACAGAAAAAGACACCTCTTCCTATTGCCAATAGGTACATACGAAATACCAATACCTGAGTGATAGTGATTTGCACCCCCACTGATTGCAACGCTTTGTGTTCCCACCAGCGTGGCGAAATTGGTAATCAATTTGAAATTGTGTGAGTGTGCTAGGAGGAGATAAATGACTATAATACGATTTATTAGTTACTGCAACTTGAGTAACAATTCAATCAGTTTTGATTCTTACCTCTTTCTCCAAGAAAGCCAAGAACTTGATGAGAACGACAGAATCTCGATTCTAAAGAACAAAGAAAAATACAAAGTATCTTTAAGGTTTGCTTCCTCCTCCTCTTCCTCCTCCTCCTCCTCCTCCTCCTCCTCCTCATCCTCCTCACTGACATACGTAACGTAGATGATGTATAATATTATGAAGACCTGCAAAGACAATAATATTGTGCAAAATTCAAGGGAAACAAACACTAATACATGCACCCAAATGGATTAAGATACAAAGTCATGAGCCCTGCTTTGTGCGACGGGTTCATAGTTCATAATAATATTATTATTTATTAAGCTTGTTACTATATAAGCTTATGTAAACAGGCGGGACCTACAAATTGAACTCATGTTTCCGTTAGAAATCATCTAAGTCAGACGAGGTAATGGGTCTTGAAAACTCCCCAAACAACCCACATTCAAGATCTCCACATTATGAGAGATCCGGCAGATGGCCAATCACCAGCGCCTGCGCTGTCGCATGCAGGAGATCGGAATTTGATGTATCGTGTATCTCAGTCTTTCTGCTGGGATGCTGTATCCCTCTCTCAGCCTGGGTTAGCTCTGACAGGCAGGGTCTGAAGCCCTCCTCCTAAAAGATCTAAATTGTGTCGAAGGGGGCGCAATAACACACAATATGTGTTACGAGAGACATCCATTCATAATACATACTGAGCTAACTGCGAGGTGTTGGTCAATTTTAATTAGAACAGTAGCTGTGACAGGATATTTAGAGAGGGGCTTTAAAAACAACAACCAAGAAAGCATGTGGTAGAAAAAGCACAGCTGGTGGTTTCGGGTGCTGGTATGTGAACTGCGCCTTCGATCCTACCAAACACTCATCGTCCATACGTCTTCTCTTTCTTTCTGGTGTTTGTTACTCTCCAGTAACACCTCTAATCTCTACGGCACTTATGATAATATGCCCTTAATTGTGTTGTAAGTGCCGTGAAACGCTTACCAAAACCAAAAAGAAAAAGCACAAATATACTCACATACGCTTTCTGCATTCCCATTCTTTCTACGGAGTTTTTCATCGATTTGCTCAAAGCAATCGGTGATTTATCCACCAGCACGTTGTTCTGAATTTGGGACAAAAGATAAAATGTACAAGATTTAATACATTTCAAGTAACCCAAATCGTAATATTATAATTAATTTTTAAAGTTTTATATACATCACTCTGATTATGGATGGCTAAAACTAAGATAACATCCCTTAGAAAAACTACGACGCTTCACAATTATTTTATTAATTGCTTTCATAATTGGCAGAGCTACTAACTGAAGTGTCTTTAGGCCATTCCCAAAAGGAGGACATTAATATGTTCTTAAGCACAGTAGAATTGTAAATGGGCTGATTTACCAATGTCATGCTCTTACTGTGCCGCAACAGCATAGTGAGAACTGCTGCTTTTTATTTCGTCATCCTTACTATCGTCATTTCCCCTCTACTTCTTTTATATGTTTATCACTCTTTGGGAACTGCTATTTCCGAGGTGCTTTGATAGTCGAAGCAGTCTTTATGCTGTTGAGGCTAGAGAGGTGGCGTCGGTGGCCTAGGGGTTAGGCTCTCGGACTCGCAACTGTAAGGTCGTGGGTTCGAATCCTGTCAGGGACCCGACGTTGTGTCCTTGGGAAAGGCACTTTACACGAGTTTTCCCCACTTCACCCAAGTGGGAATGGGTACCCAGCAATAGACAATGAAAGATCTTGTCAGTTTGTTAATGTTTGAGCGCTTCATCTGCTGCTTGCACTGTATGCTTCCCGGAAAGCTGAGAGTGTTTCTAAGTGTTCTATGGTCTGCTGGTGTAATAATATAGTGTAACGCGCATAGAGCTTGCTGTCGAGCGGGGTTATGCGCTATACAAATGCTATTTATTATTATTATTATTATTATTATTATTATTATTATTATTATTATTATTATTATTATTATTATTATTATCTGTTTGGACTTCTCTGTTTACATCTCAACCTAGGCGCTCATATGACCTTAATAAAAACTAAACTAAAGGCTTTGAAAATCTTAAGACAAAATTTTGTTCAGCATAGGAATTGACATTTCAAGAGGAAACATGAGAGAAGACTTTTAGACCAACCCTTTAGATAGCGATGCAAATTTTCTTCTCTAAAAATTTATCCTTGCACACCCTTTCTTGCTCTCTAATAATGTTCTGTCGTCTGCTTTCGTCTCCACTTTCTGCTCCCACCCCCTCACCTCTTTTATCCCTTTCTCTGGGCTCCAGACTCTTTCTGCAGCCTTTCTACTGCAACGCCTTGCTTCGGCCGCCTTCCGGGCAAATTTCAAAATTTTGTACCAACTGAAAATGCTTAATATGTCTCGCGCGCTCACATGACCTTATACGGTTGCGAATAAACAACAACAACCACCCCCCTCCCCCCCAAAAAAAAAAGAAAAAAAAAAGAATAAAAATAATAATAATTTTTTTAAATTTAAAAAATAAATAATAATAAAATAAAAAATAGAACACAACAAAACAATACAAAACAAAACAAAAAAGTGTTGCGTGTCTTTCTGGTTTTTGTACTCACTTGCACCGAGGAGTAGATGGCGTAGTTCGCTTCAAAAGTCACCCAGACACGCCCGGTGTTTGCGATTGTGCGAAGTGCGTTTTCAACATCACTCTGTACATACTCTCGGACCTGAACAAGAAATGGCGAAATGGTAACAGTTAAATGTCCCTATCAACACTAGTAGGTTATTTAAGACCTGAACAAGAGTAACAAGTTATAAAATACATTACACTTTATTGATCCCAGTGGAAACATTAAGGCTACAATGGCAAACGAACACAATGACATATTAATACATACTTAAATACACAAATTACATTAATGCATACAAAGAAGGTAATTGTGTACAAAGGATACAAAATACACAATACCACACCAAGGAAGGACATTCACGAACATGCCACTGCTGGTCGCCACTGGCATTTTTTTAAAAGCTAGATTAGCGATGCCTTAGAGTATTGTCTCCTTATGCGAGACGCGACGTCGCCTCGCCCGCGTGTCCTTGCCGCTCCAAAATGAACCAAGTAAGATTATAAAGAACTCGTCTCCTTATACAGGGTGCCCACTACGGCTGGATCGGGCCGATCGCCCGACTCGGTCGCCTGAAATTGAAAACAAACACGTTTGTTTTTTAGGCGACCCAGTCGGCCGATCTCATCGGTAGTGGGCACCCCGTATTACTCGCGACGCGATGTCTAGCCTCCCGCGACTGTCACTTGCGATTGGTCCCTGTGGCGACCGAGACCTTGTCGCACGCGACGGACTGGGGGATGTGACAGGTTTAAAGCATCGCCATTGGTCAAAATACCAAGCCAGGGAGTGCCAGTCAACACGCCGTGTGATGTTGTCGCGCAAAGGGATACACACCTCGCGACTCATCGCTAGCGTCTGCTCTGCGTCACGTGACTTTTTTTTTTTTTTGCTCTTGCGTTTTTACACCCCTAGCAATACCATTTAGATCATAAATTTAGGAGGCAGGCTTCGACCTTGCCTGTCCGGGCTAACACCAGCTGAGAGAGGGAAACAACATCTCAGCAGAAAGGCCGAGATACTCGATAAAAATCCTCCCTTCCCCACTCACGGAAAACAAACTCAGGTCCTCTATGCACGATATCTAAACTCCCAACAGCTGCACCACATGCGCCAGTGTGGTTTGTTCTAAAAATGGTTGAGATTAATCGGTTTTTGACTATAAGTCCCATTAACCCCCCCCCCCCCCCA